>NW_026948696.1:0-54007 GCF_035770615.1 Melospiza melodia melodia | reverse complement strand
TTAAAGCACAGGAATGGGAATTCAGAGCTTTGGGTGCTTCTCAGCTCCCCCCTTCCAGGTGATCCGAGGGAACAGCATCATCAGGCTGGCAGCTTTGGAACGAGTATAAACCCCTGGAAAAACCTCAAATTCCCCAGCACCAGTTCCATTCCGTTGTCCATGACTCTGCTCCCGAGTGTACAATTATTTTGGTTTTGTTATTAAATCAGTTTTGTAATGGTTGAACCTTTCTCGCACCAGTTTTTGGTAGCTGGGTGTTAATTCCACTCCCAACCCTGGGAAAATTCAAGGAAAACTTTAATTTATTGATGTGAATGTTAAATTTGTGCTATTTTAGGTGGTTTTCTCCTTCAAAACATGGACATTGTTAAATTCTTTATTAGCTTCATACCTGAACACAGTGATGGATGTTGGTGGTTTTTCCTCTTTCCCACCCATTTTGGCAGCTCCCACCACCCCATTCCCCCCAGTTTCCACCCTGAGGAAAAATCCATTGGCAGGAAAAGTTGGGGCAGAGGGATGGACAGCCAGGGAGTTGATATTCCCAGCTGGAGGGCACTTTTGGGGTCAATATGGCATTTTTCATGAATTCCCTAATCTCAGACAAGGATAAATCAAGGTCTTTGAGGAGTTTGTGTGAGGCAAATGTCCCAGCTTACTTGGGAACGCTTCACTGCTCCTGTTCCCTCCTGAGCTGGCCAAAGAGCTTTCAGGTAGCACCAGGGGAGGTCAAGATGAGATATTGGGAGGAATTTTGTCATAGAAGGAAGGCTTGTCCAGCCTAGGCTGTGGCAGAGTCATCAACCCTTGGAAGTGTCCAAACAACGCATGGACGCGGCACTTGAGGAGATTGTTAATGGTGAACGTGGTTGGGTTGATGGTTGGACTTGAAGGTCCTAACAACTTCGAGACTCTTGATGGTTGTGAAGGTTTTGATGTTTCTGAGGGTCTTGAAGATCCTAATGGCCTTGAAAGTTTTGATCATTCTTGGAGATCTTGAAGATCTTGGTGATCCTGAAGGTCTTGAAGGTTTTGATGTTCTTGATGGTTTTGAAGGTCTTGAAACTTGTCCAACCTTAAGGATCCCATGATCCTGTGAAACACCTCCTAGGAGGGGTGAAGCACTGAGTTCATTAGTGTTAATTATGGCATCTTGATGGTCTTGAAGGTCTTGATGTTCTTGGAGGTCATGATGATCTTGAATATCTTCCAATCTTAAGGATCCCATGATCCTATGAAACACCTCCTTGGAGGGGCAAACTATAGAGTTGATTAGTGTTAATTACAGCATCTTGAAGGTCTTGATGTTCATGAAGATGTTGAAGGTCATGATGTTCTTGAAGACCTTCCAATCCCAAGGATCCCATGATCCTACGGAACACCTCCTCGGAGGGGCGCAGCACAGAGTTCGTTAGCGTTAATTAAGCCCCGGGGGCGTGTCAGAGCTCCGTTTTGAGCCTCTCGTGCAGGTCCTCCTGGTCGACGCTGGCGCCGTGGCCGTGCCAGCGGTGGAAGGCGAGCAGGGCGGCGTTGCGGGCGGCGATGGCGCTCATCTCCATGGCGCTGGCGGCGCGCTCCAGCCCGTTCAGGTAGTAGAGCTGCTCGTGCAGCACGATGGGGGGAAACCTCTCGGGAGCGCTGTACTGGGGATACGCCAGCCACGGCTTCACCTTCACTGAGTCGTAGGAGGAGAAGAGCAAACTGAGCTGCTCCTTGCTGAGCTCCTCGTTGGAAAACACCTTCCAGACGGCCGAGGGCAGCGGCAGCGTCTCGCCCGTGCCCGCGTCACCACGGGGGGCTCCAGGTTCACGCTGTTGAAGAACAGTTTGGGGTTGTCCGTAGTGAAAACAGCTCCAAGATGAAAATCCTGGGGGTCCTGGTAGCCAAAGAAGGAGGTGTTCAAGCGCCCGTGCACCAGGGTGGTGAAGATCTGCTGGAAGGGATTGGGGAATTCCGGGATGGGAGGGTCGAAGTTGCGGAAGGTGATGTTGGCCATCTTGCGGCCGAGCGGCGCCGCGATGACCACGATGTCGTAGGTGTCCCCTGTGAGCCCCGAGGACGTGTTGTAGGTGACCTCGTAGAGCTTCACCGTGTCCCCTGTGGAGAGCAGTTCGGTTATCCTGACCCTGCTGGGAGGGAATCCCAACTGTCCCTGGCATCCCAAAATGCCACCAACATTTGGGTTCATCAATTTGTGCAGCTGGGTTTGGAGCCCTGTTTTCGTGGAAGGTTTTGGATTGGAAGGGATCCCGAAGCCCATCCAGTTCCATGGCAGAGACACATTCCTCTATCCCAGCTTGCTCTAAGCCCACCCAGTCTGACCTTGGACACTTCTAGGGATGCAGGGACAGCCACAGCTCCTCTGGGAATCCCATGCCAGCACCCCAGGGAGGAATGTTCATTTTGAAACCCTCCATGGGGCCAGGATTGCTCTCCAGTGTCACCATCCCCTCCCCACTGAAGGGAACTCCAGCCCCACTCACCACCACGCTGGTGTCTGGTTTTTGGCTCTATGGACACGACTGTTCCCGGGATAACCTCGGCCTTGGAGGAGTAGATGAGGCCGGAGCACACGAGTTTGTTCCCCCCTTTCACAGACCAAAGGCCCGACTCCAGCCAGCCTGAAAGGAGAGCACCTGCAAGGAAACCACCTCTGTCAGAGCAGGGAAACACTGGACAAACAAACTGCAAAACTGGGGAGATTAACGTCCCTTTGGGACACAGAGCTGGGAGCCAGAGAGCAGGAACCCAACATCCAGGATGGGAGGCTCCTCCACACACTCACCAACAAAGCCATTGACGGTGACCCCTTGGCCATAAGCAAACCTCATGACCGGACACACCACGTGGTTGATGAATTTCTGGGAGAAGCCTGCTTTCTGCATGGCCTCGTCGATGCTCTGGTTCAGCAGCCGCGCGAAGTCGTCGCCGCCCAGGGCGTGCAGCAGGCGCTCGTTGCTGCTGAAGGCGTAGTCGTGCATCTGGTACCGGTAGATCCTGTCAGTGCCCACAGGGATTGTCCCGTCAGTGAGCGCTGGCCCTGGCACCCGCAGGGAGCTCACGGGGTGCCTCTGGGGGACCGCAGGACAAGGAGGCTCAAGAGGGCAGGTTCAGGTTCCAGACTGGGGATTTTTATGAGGATGAAGCGGCTGCACCACCCCTGAAAGTGCCCAAGGACGGAGCTTGGAGCCACCAGGGACAGAGCAAGGTGTCCCATGGCATGAGGTGTCCTTAAGGTCCCTTTCCCACTTTTTACCCCTCAGGACCCCAGCCCACCTCATGAACTTGTCCAGGATGTCCTCCACCCACATGGACATGCGCAGGGGGTTGAGCCCATAGTGCCACAGCAGCTTGGGGCGGTTGATGAAGGACCAGCTGCTCTCCTCAAACACAAATTCCTCCCCGTTGTAAACACCTGAGGGGCTGCCCTGGAGTGTGTTGGCTGAAAGGCCTTTGGGAAAATGACAGAAAAAGGTATTTCTGGGAAAGGCAGAGCTATTCCACCTGGGTTATAACTTCCTCAGATAACCTGGCTTCGTGCTGATAAGAATGAGTGATTGAAAACTGGAGTGCCAAAGTGTGGAAAGGGGAGTTAGCCAGGGAGTGATTGGAGGTGGTTTTTGGACCTTTACGATGCCATAAGTGGGTCACTTGTGGACAGAGGTGAAACCATTCCCACTGGGATGTGGGTTTCCTTTGCCTGGAGTGGGGCATGGGGGAGGTGATGGGCTATTTGGGAAGGAAAGTGGCCTGTGAGTGGGGGATGTTGGACAAAGGTGATTACTGGGGAAGTATATGGGGGAATATTGGCCAAAGAACAGGAACTATTGGGGAAGGATATGGGGGACTACTGGGGATGGATAAGGGGCTTCCAAGGGGATGTCCCCCAGCAGAGTGGGACCCAGAGCACAGGGGGATCATTTTCGGATCAAGGCACAATTTTGGGACTGGGAAACACCAAGGTGGGGTGTCCATGCTCACCCAGCTCCTGGACAAAATGCTTCATGTGCAGGTTGAGGGGGTGGATCACAGACCCCCCTGCCTCGTAGCTGGCCCCCTCCACGTCCAGCGTGTCCAGCCGGCCGCCCAGCGCTGCCTTCTCCAGCACGTGCAGCTGCACGCTGCGGCCGAACTTCTGCCGCAGGAAATACGCGGCGGCCGAGCCGCCGATCCGCCGCCCACCACGGCTGCGAGAAGGGGGCACGGTCACCTTCACAGCCCCATGAACACCCCCCTCACACACCCCCCTCACAGGCCCCTCATGGGCTCCCCACCCCAATCCCCTCACAGGAACCCCTCACAGACCCCTCAAGCACCCACCACCCTTATTCCCTCAAGGGAGCCCCCTTACAGATCCCTCACGGACCCCTGCATGACAGATCCCCTCTGGGGAATTCTCTCACACACCCCTCATGGCCTCGCCACCCCAATCCCCTCGAAGGAGCCCCCTCCATATCCCCTGGCCCTAAAGGTCCCCTCACAGGCTCCCCTTGACCTTCAAGGACCTTGAGGCGTCCCCCATTGCACCTTCCTCACAGATCCCCTCAAAGGATCCTCTGCTCACCTTCCCCTGACCCCCACAGATCCCTCACTGTTCCCCCCACTTTAGATCCCTCATGGGACACCCCCCATACTCCCTGACCCACATAGGTCCCCTCAGGGGCCTCCCATGACAGATCCATTCAATGTCCCTCAAGGAATTCTCCCTTATCCTCACGGATCCCCTCAAAGGATCCCAGGGGCACCCCCTGCTCCTCCCAGATCCCCTCATCCCTTCAAGGGACATCCCCTCACCGCGCCTGTGACAGATCTGACAGATCTCCTTAAGAGATCTCCCCTGAGCTTTCCCCTCACAGATCCCTCCCCGAGTTCCCCGTCCCTGGCAGCCGCCCTCCCTCACACAACCGCCTCCCCTGATCCCGCGGCCATGGCCCGCTCTATCCCCGTTCGCACCGATCTTGGAGGGCCCATGGCGGAGGCTGAGGGCGGGTGGGCAGAGCGCGGCGAGCAGCAGCAGCGGCAAGAAACGGCCGAGGCCCGGCATGGCGGCGGGGAAGGGCAGAGGGCGATGGGCGATGGGCGGACCGGGAGCGGGTTCGATTCCAGGGGGCGCACGGACCTTTTGTGTCCCTCTGAATTGTTATCCAGAATTACGAAATGCGTCCTTTTATCCTGAATTCCAAAGTCCTTTCTTTTACGTCATTTACTTTTAATTAATTCAGTTTAAGTCCATTGCTTTAATTTTCCCGGTCCCCCGGCCCCTCTGGCCGCCCGCCCGCCGCCATCTTGCGAGGAGCCGGCGTCCCTCGGGCTGCCCAGGGCTCACGCGGCAGCACCGGCGCACGGCGACAGCCGGAGAGGGCGGCGCCGCCGCCATGGAGGATGAAATGCCCAAGACCCTGCGCACATGTGAACATTTCACACACACACGTGTGCACATGTGGACACACATGTACAAAGGCAGACTCACACACAACATGCGCGCACACGCGCCGCACGCCGTGGGGGCCATGCCGCCGTACCTCCCCGTGTAGCCGCGCACTCCCCTCACCGCCCCCTCTTCCCCCCCTTTGCGCCCCGCTGCCTTCCCCCGGCTGCGCCGCTACTCGGGTGAGTGCGGTAGCGCCCCGAGCCCCGCCATTGGCTGGCGCGGAGAGACGCACGGCGCGGCGACGTCAGAGCGCGGCAGCGCGGCAGAGACGGGCCGGGGGCTGCGGGCGCCATGAGCAAAGCGCACCCGCCCGAGCTGAAAAAGTGCGTCCGGAGGGGCCGGGGCTGCACCGGGGGGGCGAGGGGAGCCGGGCACGGTGTGGGGGAAGCGGGCACCGGAACGGCGCGTTCCGCCGCTGGCCGGTGCTCCGCTGCAATGGCGGCGGGAGGGGGCGGTTCGTGAGGGGATAATGGCGGGGGGCTCCTGCCCCGTCCCCACCAGCCGGTGCTCACCCGCTGCCTTCTCGTTGCAGGTTCATGGACAAGAAGCTGTCGTGTGAGTTCTGGAACTGATCCCACCCCGATCCTCTGCCCCGGGACCCCCGTCCCGCTCCCCTCACGGTGCCCGGGGATCCCCGCTCGCCCCCCAGCAGGGCCCGGTTTTGGGGACCCCCGCCCACCCCTCACAGAGCCCAGGGAGGGGGTCCCGGCTGCTGGGGCTGGCGCTCGGGTCTGCCCCCTGCCACATCCCTGATGGATTTCAAACCTTACTGCTCATTAATTAAAATTCTAATTCACTCATTAAGCCGTAATTCATTAACTTAACTATAAGATGAGTTGAAAACTCATTCTTTTCCCCTTATCTCATTATGGGTTGTGCTCAGTCCTTCCTTCCCATTCACCCCCTGCGGGTCCCGCTCATTCCAAGCTGCAGATCTGGGGGCAAACAGTCCCGTTTTGGGAACCGTCCCGTTTTGGGAACTGTCCCCCTTTAACCCCTGCGTTCCCGCAGTGAAGCTGAACGGCGGCCGGCACGTGCAGGGCATCCTGCGGGGCTTCGACCCCTTCATGAACCTGGTGATCGACGAGTGCGTGGAGATGGCGGCGGGCGGGCAGCAGAACAACATCGGCATGGTGGTGAGGGCACTGGGAGCACTGGGATCGGGGTGCTGAGGGCACTGGGAGCACTGGGAGCACTGGGATTGGGGTGCTGAGGGCACTGGGAGCACGGGGAGTACTGGGATCGGGGTGCTGAGGGCACTGGGAGCACTGGGATCGGGGTGCTGAGGGCACTGGGAGCACGGGGAGTACTGGGATCGGGGTGCTGAGGGCACTGGGAGCACTGGGATCGGGGTGCTGAGGGCACTGGGAGTACTGCACTGGGAGTACTGGGTGTACTGGGATTGGGGTGCTGAGGACACTGGGAGCACTGGGAGCAGGGTGCTGAGGGCACTGGGAGTACTGGGATCGAGGTGTTGAGGACACTGGGAGTACTGGGATTGGGGTGCTGAGGGCACTGGGAGCACTGGGAGTACTGGGATTGGGATGCTGAGGACACTGGGAGCACTGGGATCGGGGTGCTGAGGGCACTGGGAGTACTGGGATCGGGGTGCTGAGGACACTGGGAGCACTGGGAGTGGGGTGCTGAGGACACTGGGAGTACTGGGTGTACTGGGATCGGGGTGCTGAGGGCACTGGGAGTACTGGGAGTGGGGTGCTGAGGACACTGGGAACGGGGTGCTGAGGGCACTGGGAGTACTGGGTGTACTGGGATCGGGGTGCTGAGGGCACTGGGAGTACTGGGTGTATTGGGATTGGAGTGCTGAGGACACTGGGAGCACTGGGATTGGGGTGCTAAAGGCACTGGGAGCACTGGTGGAGCTGTGTGTGGAATGAGCAGGAGGTTTGGTCGGGAACAGCAATAGGAAATCCATCTGGTTTCATCCCTGTGGGGGAATTGCAGCCAAATTTTCAGGGATTTTTGGGGAAACAAACTGGAACAAGCCGTTACTTTCAATCAGAGGAAACAGCTCTCACCTTCCCCGTTGCAGGTGATCCGAGGGAACAGCATCATCATGCTGGAAGCTTTGGAACGAGTATGAACCCCTGGAAAACCCCAAATCCCCACCCACCCCTTCCATTCCCTCGTCCACGATGCCGCCCAGGAGTGAACAATTATTTTGGTTTTGTTATTAAATCAGTTTTGTAATGGTTGACCTAACTCAAGCCTTTCTCATATCAATTTTTGGCAGCTGGGTGTTAATTCTGCTCCCAACCCTGGGAAAACTCATGGAAAACCTTTTCATTTATGGGAGTGGGTGTTAAATTTGTGCTATTTTTGGTGGTTTTCTCTTTCAAAACATGGACACTTAACAATTCTTTATTAACTCCTTCATACCTGAACACAGTGATGGATATTGGTGGTTTTTCCTCTTTCCCACCCACTTTGGCAGCTCCCAGCAGCTCATCTTCTCCCTGAGGAATTTTTCTTTGGCAGGAAAAGTTGTCCCAGCTTACCTGGGAACGCTTCACTGCTCCTGTTCCCTCCTGAGCTGGCCACACAGCCTCCAGGTGGCACTGGGGGACATCAAGATGAGACACTGGGAGGAATTTTGTCATGGAAGGAAGAGTTGTCCAGCCTAGGCTGTGGCAGAGTCAGAATCCCTGAAAGTTTCCAAAAAACACATGGAGGCGGCACTTGAGGAAATCGTTAACGGTGAACGCAGTTGGGTTGATGGTTGGACTTGAGGGTCTTGAGGATCTAGAAGGTCTTGAAGGTTTTGATGATCCTGAAGGTCTTGATCTTCTTGAAACTCATCCAACCTTAAGGAACCCCTGATCCTATGAAACTCCTCCTTGGAGGCGCAAAGTATGGAGTTCACTAGAGTTTATTACAGCATCTTGAAGGTCTTGACGTTTTTGAAGACCTTGATGGTCTTGAAGATCTTCCAGTCTTAAGGATCCCTTGATCCTATGAAACGCCTCCTTGGAGGGGCAAAGTTCATTAGAGTTAATTACTGCATCTTGAAGGTCATTATGATCCAAGACCCTCCAATCCTAAGGATCCCATGATCCTACGGAACACCTCCTCGGAGGGGCGCAGCACAGAGTTCGTTAGCGTTAATTAAGCCCCGGGGGCGTGTCAGAGCTCCGTTTTGAGCCTCTCGTGCAGGTCCTCCTGGTCGACGCTGGCGCCGTGGCCGTGCCAGCGGTGGAAGGCGAGCAGGGCGGCGTTGCGGGCGGCGATGGCGCTCATCTCCATGGCGCTGGCGGCGCGCTCCAGCCCGTTCAGGTAGTAGAGCTGCTCGTGCAGCACGATGGGGGGAAACCTCTCGGGAGCGCTGTACTGGGGATACGCCAGCCACGGCTTCACCTTCACCGAGTCGTAGGAGGAGAAGAGCAAACTGAGCTGCTCCTTGCTGAGCTCCTCGTTGGAAAACACCTTCCAGACGGCCGAGGGCAGCGGCAGCGTCTCGCCCGTGCCCGCGTCACCCACGGGGGACACCACACCCAGGCTGTTGATGAACAGTTTGGGGTTGTCCGTGGTGAAAATGGCCCCAAAGGGAAAGGCCTGGGGGTCCTGGTAGCCAAAGAAGGAGGTGTTCAAGCGCCCGTGCACCAGGGTGGTGACGGTCTGGTGGTAGGGATTGGAGAATTCCGGGATGGGAGGGTCGAAGTTGCGGAAGGTGATGTTGGCCATCTTGCGGCCGAGCGGCGCCGCGATGACCACGATGTCGTAGGTGTCCCCTGTGAGCCCCGAGGACGTGTTGTAGGTGACCTCGTAGAGCTTCACCGTGTCCCCTGTGGAGAGCAGCTCGGTTATCCTGACCCTGCTGGGAGGGAATCCCAACTGTCCCTGGCATCCCAACATTTGGGTTCATCAGTTTAGGCAGCTGGGTTTGGAGCCCTGTTTTCATGGAATGGGTTGGACTGGAAGGGATCCTGAAGCCCATCCAGTTCCATGGCAGGGACACATTCCACTGTCCCAGGCTGCTCCAAGCTCCATCCAATCTGGCCTTGGACACTTCCAGGCAACAGCTCTGGGAATCCCATCCCAGCCCCTCCCCAGCCTCCCAGGCAGGAATTTTCACTTAGACGCTCCGAAGGCGCCGAGTTCTCCAGTGTCACCATCCCCTCCCCACTGAAGGGAACTCCAGCCCCACTCACCACCACGCTGGTGTCTGGTTTTTGGCTCTATGGACACGACTGTTCCCGGGATAACCTCGGCCTTGGAGGAGTAGATGAGGCCGGAGCACACGAGTTTGTTCCCCCCTTTCACAGACCAAAGGCCCGACTGCACCCCGGCCAGGGACACAGCACCTGCAAGGAAACCACCTCTGTCAGCAGGGAAACACTGGAAAAACAAACTGCAAAACTGGGGGGATTAATGTCCCTTTGGGACACAGAGCTGGGAGCCCAGGGAGCAGGAACCCAACATCCAGGATGGGTGTTGTAGCTTTTGTCACTCCTCACATGGGGCACCAATTGTTGGTGGACCCAGATGAAATTCCCCATTGCTGCTGGACTTGAACAACTGACAGCCAAGAGAGTGGCTAGCATCAGCCTTTTATTATACTTCAATCAAACTTCCAAACCTTTCCCCATTGACAGTGGGCTGAAATGACTGATGCTGAAGATGTGGCCAGCACCAGCACTTTATTATCCTTTACAGTCAACTTCCATTTTTTTTCCTGTTAATGGGCAGCACCACGCAACACTGACTCCTCTCTTCCCCTTCTCTCTTCCTCCTTCCTCTTCCTCACCGCTGCCCAACCCACTCTTTTATACCACACATCCTCACTGGGCAGGCTGGTGACCTGTCCAGGGCAAGGCTGCTTCCATTCTTTGGTAATTAGTACAGCTGCCAGCTCATCGAGGACAAGGCTGCCCACAGAACCATCTCTGTTCTCTTCCAATCCATTCTCCTCACCCAGGATGGGAGGCTCCCTCAAACACTCACCTACAAAGCCAGGGATGGTGACCCCTTGGCCGTAATTCACCCTCATGGCAGGACACACCACGTGGTTGATGAATTTCTGGGAGAAGCCTGCTTTCTGCATGGCCTCGTCGATGCTCTGGTTCAGCAGCCGCGCGAAGTCGTCGCCGCCCAGGGCGTGCAGCAGGCGCTCGTTGCTGCTGAAGGCGTAGTCGTGCATCTGGTACCGGTAGATCCTGTCAGTGCCCACAGGGATTGTCCCGTCAGTGAGCGCTGGCCCTGGCACCCGCGGGGAGCTCACGGGGTGCCTCTGGGGGGCCGCAGGACAAGGAGGCACAAGAGGGCAGGTTCAGGTTCCAGACTGGGGATTTTTATGAGGATGAAGCGGCTGCACCACCCCTGAAAGTGCCCAAGGACGGAGCTTGGAGCCACCAGGGACAGAGCAAGGTGTCCCATGGCATGAGGTGTCCTTAAGGTCCTTTCCCACTTTTTACCCCTCAGGACCCCAGCCCACCTCATGAACTTGTCCAGGATGTCCTCCACCCACATGGACATGCGCAGGGGGTTGAGCCCATAGTGCCACAGCAGCTTGAGGAGGTTGATGAAGGACCAGCTGCTCTCCTCAAACACAAATTCCTCCCCGTTGTAAATGCCTGCAAGGCTGCCCTGGGGTGAGGCGACCGAGAGGCCTTTGGGAAAAGGACAGAAAAAGGTAATTCTGGGAAAGGCAGAGCTATTCTACCTGAGTTATAACTTCCTAGAAATAAGCTGGCTACATGCTGATATGGGTGAGTGACTGGAGTGCCAAAGTGTGGAAAGGGGAATTAGCCCTTGATCACAGGCCAAGGAGTGATTGGAGGTGATTTTTGGGCCTTTATGATGCCATAAGTGGGTCACCTGTAGACAGGGGTGAAACCATTCCCACTGGGATGCGGGTTTCCTTTGCCTGGAGTGGGGCTGGGGTACCACAGGGGACATGGGGGAAGTCATGGTGGGCTATTTGGGAAGGAAAGTGGCCTGTGAGTGAGAGATGTTGGACAAAGGTGATTAATAGGGAAGTATATGGGGGGATATTGGCAAAAGAACAGGAACTATTGGGGAAGGATATGGGGGACTACTGGGGGTGGATAAGGGGCTTCCAAGGGGATGTCCCCCAGCAGAGTGGGACCCACAGTACCCAGGGGGATCATTTTCGGATCAAGGCACAATTTTGGGACTGGGAAACACCAAGGTGGGGTGTCCATGCTCACCCAGCTCCTGGACAAAATGCTTCATGTGCAGGTTGAGGGGGTGGATCACGGACCCCCCTGCCTCGTAGCTGGCCCCCTCCACGTCCAGCGTGTCCAGCCGGCCGCCCAGCGCTGCCTTCTCCAGCACGTGCAGCTGCACGCTGCGGCCGAACTTCTGCCGCAGGAAATACGCGGCGGCCGAGCCGCCGATCCCGCCGCCCACCACGGCTGCGAGAAGGGGGCACGGTCACCTTCACAGCCCCATGAACACCCCCCTCACACACCCCCCTCACAGGCCCCTGCATCAGAGATCCCCTCAAGGGAGCCCCTTCACAGATCCCTCATGGCCTCCTCACCCCAATCCCCTCAAAGGAACCCATCTCATATCCCCTTGCCCCTCAAAGATCCCCTCACAGGCGCCCACTGACCTTCAGGGGGTCCCCCCTTGCACCTTCCTCGCAGCCCCACTCCCAACCTCCCTGACCCGACACAGATCCCTCATGGATTCCCCCACTTCAGATCCCTCACGGAACATGTCCCCCATACTCCCTGACCCACATAGGTCCCCTCATGTCCTCTCATTACAGATCCTCTCAAAGTCCCATAAAGTCTCACTCCTTCCTCACAGATCCCCTCAAAGGGTCCCACTGGTACCCTGCGCCCTCACAGATCCCCTCACAGTTTTCCCCTCCAAATGCCTTCAAGGGATCCCCCTCACAGCGCCTCTGACAGATCCCCTTAAGAGCTCCCCCTGAGCTTTCCCCTCACAGATCCCTCCCAGATTTCCTGTCCCTCACACAACCGCCTCCCCTCAGCCCGCTGTGTCCCCGTTGGCACCGATCTTGGAGGGCCCATGGCGGAGGCTGAGGGCGAGCGGGCAGAGAGCGCCGAGCAGGAGCGTCAGGAGGCGGCGGAGGCCCGGCATGGCGGCGGGGAAGGGCAGAGGGCGATGGGCGGGCCGGGAGTGCAGCTCTGGCCGGCTGCGGACAGCGGGATCATCAAGGACACGGAGAGCCATCACTTCCCAACCGCGCCGCTGGTGTAGTGGTATCATGCAAGATTCCCATTCTTGCGACCCGGGTTCGATTCCCGGGCGGCGCACGTATCTTTTACGTTTCTTTTAATTATTTTAATCTGAATTTCGAAGTACAGTCTTTTACTGCCTTTACTTTTAATTATGTTCATTTAACTCCTTTATTTTCATTTTCCCGCCCTTGCAGAAGGTGCCCCTTTCTCGGTGCCCACATGTACCTTTTCGCTCTGCTTTTAATCCCTTTTTTTAATCTCTTTACTTTTAATTATTTTATTTTAATGCCTTGGTTTTAAATTATTTTCGTTTAAACCCTTTTCTTTTAAACTCCTTTAATTCAGCTACTTTATTGTAACTCGCTTATTTTTATTCTCTCCTGCCCCTGGCCTCTGTTGCTGGTCCCTACATGAACTTTTTCACACTGCTTTTAATCCCATTTCCTTTGATTTTTTAATTTTTAAATCCTCATGTTTAGTTCCTCTAATTATTAAATGTTTATAATTTATTTAAATTACTTTATTTTAGTAATCTTTCTTTTAGTCCCTGTATTTTATAAACTTTATTTCCCCACCTCATTGCCTCATTCCCGATGCCCACCTGTCCCTTTTCACCAGGACTTTACTTTCAATTCTTTCATATTTAATCCTGTAATTTTAAACTCCTCCTTTTTAGACACTTCTATTTTAACTCCTTTATCTCCTTTACTTTTAATACCTTTAACTTTATTTCCCAGCCCTGCTGGCCTTATTCTTGGTGCCCGCATGTCCCTTACGCGCATACCCCTTTCCAACGCGGTTTTAACTCCTTTTAATTATTTTCTTTTTACTTTTTAAATTTTAAATTTCTTTCTTTCAACACCTTTATTTTCCCACCTTTATTGCCATTTCTCTGGTCTGATGCCCCCGTTCCCTGTGTCCGCTAGCACCTTACCATCCCGCTTTTAAGCGCTTTCAACGCTTTGATTTTTAAGCCCTTTATTTTAAATCCCTTCATTTCTCACCCTTTTACTTTTAACGCCTTTTAAATCCCTTCATTTCTCACCCCTTTTACTTTTAACGCCTTTATCTTAAATCACTTTTCACCACTTTTCTCGCCATTCCCTCACGGCCGCGCATGCGCGGAGCTGCCGCGCGTCCCCGCGCCGTTCCCGCGCTCTCCCCGCGCACGCGCGTTCCCGCCCCCGGCCCCCCCCCGGCCCCTCAGCCCGCCCGCCCGCCGCCATCTTGCGAGGAGCCGCCGCGGGACCGTCCGCCGGCAGGGCCGGCGCCGCTCGGGCTGCCCGGGCTGCCCAGGGCTCACGGGGCCGCCCCGGCGGGCGGGAAGAGCCGGGGCGGGCGGCGGCGGCGCCATGGAGGATGAAATGCCCAAGACCCTGTGAGTGGGGAGGGGGCGAGACCGCCTATTGTTCCCGGCTCCGCGGGGAGGGGCGGCCCGGGGTCGCCTCACGGACGGGGCCCCTCAGGGCTCCGCCGCGGAGCCTCGGCCGCCCGCAGTGCTGAGGGGCAGCCGGCCCCCTCCGGCAGCGACGGAGCCCGGCTCCCGCGGTACTGCTGCCCTTTCCCCGGTGCAGTGCTGGGCACCGCCGGCCTGCCCTCCGCTCCGGGCGTTCCCCTGGGCCTCCAGCTCACACCTGGAGGGCCAGGGCTGTGTGGAAGCTGTGTGTCCCTTCCCCTGTACGTCCCAACTCACATGTGGAGAGAAAAGGGGTCTTGCAAGGTGTGTGCCCCTTGCCAGTCCATGCCAGGTCACACCCGGAGGGAAAAGCGGCCAGGAAGGTGTGTCCCTCCTTCTCCTGGATAGAAAGGGGGTCTGGAAAGTGTGTGCCACTCTCCGCAGTCCATGCCAGGTCACATCTGGAGGGAAGGCAGTGTGGAAGGTGTCCCCTCCCTGGTACATCTGCACACATCTGGAGGGAAGGGGCTCTAAGGTGTGTGTGCCCCCCTCCCTTGTCTATCCCAGCCCCTGGCAGGGCATTGAACTGGGATGATCCGAGTCCCTTCCATCCTAAACCATTCCTGGTGAGGATCCTGTCACTCTGTATGATCCACGATGGGTTTTGTGAGTGACTGGCTGGATTTTGGCCTTGGCACACAGCTGGAGCCCCCTGGCCTGCTCAGCAGCTCCCTGGGAATGACCAGGCAGTGCCCATGAATCCAGGGCTTGTCCCAGTGTTCAAAGCACTCTCTGAACCTGTTGCTTCCCACAGAGTGAATTAGGAGTTAAGGAGCCACGCCAGGGGAGGTTTAGGTTGGATTTGAGCAAA
The DNA here is from genome assembly GCF_035770615.1 of Melospiza melodia melodia. Taxonomy (NCBI): domain Eukaryota; kingdom Metazoa; phylum Chordata; class Aves; order Passeriformes; family Passerellidae; genus Melospiza; species Melospiza melodia. Next base: position 39,119 of record NW_026948696.1, on the reverse strand, counting down.
AGGTGCTGCAGAACCTGACTGCTGTGCACACCTGGGCTGTTCCCCTCCTTCTCCCAGGCAGGTGTTACTGGAGCAGCTTTCCCTTGTTTGGATCGGGGGAGTCAGGCCCCACTGTTGCCATCCCACCCCCAGAAGCCTTGTTCAGCAGTGTGGCAGGGAGGGAAGGAGGGAATCATTCCAAGCTGAGGGATTGTTGTGCCCTGGGACTGCCGAGTGCCCACGGGACAGCAGGACCCCGACGTGCCTCACCCCAGCTGTCCTGAGCACTCCCTGCTTTCCAACCCCGCTGTTTCCCCACGTTTTGGGAGCTATTCCTGCCTCTGCACACACAGTGCTGGTGTGTTTGTTTGGGAAGGTGTTTTCCCCATCCCAAGGCTCAGATATGTGCCAGGGAATGCAGGTCCCTGTCCTGGAGCATGTGCAGCTGCTGGCACACGCAGAACATCACAGAAGAGCTGCAGGATCACTGAGTGCTGCCTTGAAACAGCCCAGGGCTCAGCAAATCCAGGCTGGGATTTCTGTCACTCCCTCCCTGAGGCTCTCTGGGGTCACACAGGGAATTGTCCCCAGCTGGTGCCATAGGTCGGGTTGGGAAGGAGCAGAAAGTGCAGCTCAGGGTGGGTGTTCAGCCTCCCTGAGCCCCCTCTCAGCTGGACTTGCTGGGGGGAGAATGCCCTGCTGTTGATTTAATTGCCTTAATGAGGTGCTCTGGTCCCTCCTTGTTTTACCATTCTGAGGAAACAAAGCCTGCAAAGGGCTTTTAAAACCCAATCCTGCCTCCTGCCTAAAAGTTGCTTTAATAATTAGCACAGAGCTGCTGGATGAGCCATTCCTGACAGAACTGTGTCTCCTTCCCCCGTAACCAAAGCTTGGAGCACAGACGGATCCTGGACGTGCTGCTGGCTGTTTCCTGCCCCTCTGGGGGCACTGCAGGTGCACCAGGGTGGTTCCAGGGCTGCCATTTGGCCACGATTCCTGGGCTGAGGTTTTTCCCACAGAACATTCCTGTGCAGGAACTGTGGCTGCACCTCGAGGGCTGAGGTTTCTCACTGGGCTTTTTATAAAAACCCCACGGTTTGGGCACAACAACACCAACAAAACAACAAAACAGCCACCCCTGGGCCTTGGTGGGAGTGGGGGTTTGAGCTGTGGTTGTGCTGCAGAGGCTGAGCCCTGCTCTCCAGCACGTTCCAGGCACCTCTGGGGCTTCCAAAACCTCAGGGCTTTGGGGAGAACCATCCAAATGTTGTGGGAAATGTGGAAAAACAACGGCCTGAGCTGCTGGGGCAGGGATGGGGGGGTAGGGATAGGGGAGCTGGAGCTTCTGTACTGGGAAATCATCATAGGGATATGGGAACTGGAGTTCCTGTACTGGGAGATCAATAGGTGTAAGAGTATGAGAGCTGGAATTTCTGTTCTGGGAAATTGTAGTAGTAATATGGGAATGGGAATTCTGTACTGGGAATTCAGTGTAGGGATATGGGAACTGGAGTTTCTGTACTGGGAATTCAGTGTAGGGATATGGGAACTGGAGTTTGTGTACTGGGAATTCAGTGTAGGGATATGGGAACTGGAGTTTCTGTACTGGGAATTCAGTGTAGGGATATGGGAACTGGAGTTTCTGTACTGGGAATTCAGTGTAGGGATATGGGAACTGGAGTAGGGATATGGGAACTGGACTCTGACCTGGGAAGTCAGTTTGGAAGGTCAGCTTCATGGAGCCATGGAATCCTGGATTGGTTTGGGTGGGAAGGGACATGAACCTGCCCAGTGCCACCCCTGCCACGGGCAGGGTCACCTCCCACTGTCCCAGGGTGCTCCGAGCCCTGTCCAGCCTGGCCTTGGACATTCCCAGGGATTCTCCTCTGGGAGTTCCATCCCAGTGTCCCACCAAGCCCCTCTCCAGGCTCCAACATGTCTCCATCCCTGTCCCTCTCTGTGTTTGTCCCTCAGGTACGTGGGGAACCTCTCCAGGGACGTGACCGAGGCTCTGATCCTGCAGCTCTTCAGCCAGATCGGGCCCTGCAAGAACTGCAAGATGATCATGGATGTAAGAGCCCCAATCCTCTGATCCCCCTGCTCCCCTCAGGGTGCTGCCTCCAGGCTGTGCCTGTGCTCAGGGAGCTCCCCTGGAAACGGGAACAGCGCCCGGAATAAACCTGGGCATGGTTTGGCATCGTTTCTGGATGTGCCTGGTGGGGAATTTAGGGATGAGCATGGAGAGGGACAGTGAATCCCCTCATTAAATCAGGAGGGGATTGCCAATGAGGTTTGAAAAGGTCTTTGCCATAATTTTCCCTTTCTAAAGCAGAATTGAAAGCTCTGAGAGCATTGTTAGTCCCTGTAGGGTCAGAAAACGTGTCCAGGTGGAGCTGTTGAGGTGTCAGCAGTCAGAGACTGAGCAGAGCAGAGCCTGGCTTTGTGTCCCTAATCCTGGGGTTTTGTCCCTAATCCTGGGTCAGTGTCCCTAATCCTGGGTCAGTGTCCCTAACCCTGGGTTTGAGTCCCTAATCCTGGGTTTGAGTCCCTAATCCTGGGTTTATGTCCTAATCCCGATTTTGAGTCCCTGATGCCTGGTTTGTCTCTCCGGTCCTGGCTCAGTGTCCCTAATCTCAGGTTAATGTCCCCAATCCCAGCTCAGTGCCCCCAATCCCATCTCAGTGTCCCCAATCCCAGCTCAGTGCCCCCAATCCCAGCTCAGTGCCCCCAATCCCAGCTCAGGTCCCCAATCCCAGCCCAAGTCCCCAATCCCAGCTCAGTGCCCCCAGTCCCATCTCAGTGACCCCAATCCCAGCTCAGTGCCCCCAATCCCAGCCCAAGTCCCCAGTGCCAGCCCAGGTCCCCAATGCCAGCCCCTGTCCTGTCTCAGACAGCTGGCAATGATCCCTACTGCTTCGTGGAGTTCTACGAGCACCGGCACGCGGCCGCAGCGCTGGCTGCCATGAACGGCAGGAAGATAATGGGTAAGGTAAGCTGCCCTGCTCCTGGTGAGTGTGTGCCAGGGGCAATCCTGCCGGGAGAGGCTGTGCCAGGGGCTGGGGGCACCCAGGGGCAGATCCGGCTGGGAGAGGAGGGCTCCTGCTGCAAATGGGGGATTCTGCCTTTGGGGCAGGGATCTCAGTGGGACGGGGCTCAGAACAGGAGTTCAGGGTGTTGGGAGCAGTTCAGTGGGTTGGAAGAAATTCAGGATTTTGGGAGGAGTTCAGAGCCTTGGGAGGAGAAATTCTGGGTATTGGAGGAGTTCAGAGCATTGGGAGAAGGAGGTTCAGGGTGTTGGAAGAGTTCAGAGCATTGGGAGAAGGAGTTCAGGGTGTTGGAGGAGTTCAGGATTTTGGAAGGAGTTCAGGTGTTGGGAGGGGAAGTTCAGGGTTGTTGGGAGGAGGAGCTCAGAGCATTGGGAGGAAGGTGGAGCTGGGGATGTGCAGCTGGGAGCACAATCACACAATGCCATGGCTGGGCTGTAAGGCCCCTCTGGAGATGATCTCCTGCCAGAGCTCATTCAGAGCAGTGCAAGGGCAGAGCCCAGCAGGGTTTTGATGTGTGCTGAGAAGGAGCTCCCACAGCCTTGCTCCAGCCCTCCAAGGAAAGTTTTCCTTCATCTTTTCCCTCATATTTTCCTTCTTTTCCTCATATTCAGGTGGAGCTTCCCATCTTTCAGTCCCTGCCCTGTCACTCGGCACACTGTTCAGAGTCTGTCCCCATCCTGTTCACAATCACCCTTGGGACATTTGAAGCCATTCCCTGTGTCCTGTCCCTCCATCCCCTGTCCCCAGTCCCTCTCCAGCTCTCCTGGATCCCCTTCAGGCCCTGGAATGTTCTGGAAGCTCTCCCTGGAGCTTTCCTTTCTCCAAGTGAACCCTCCCAGAGCAGTTAATCTAGCCTTGTTAATTTAAGAACAAACCCCCTCCCCAGAAAAATATCTTAAACCTGACTTTGCCCCCCAGCCTTGCCCTGTAGGGTCAGATTTGAGCCCTGGAGGTGTCTGAGCTTTTTGGGATTTGCCAAAGCTGATGTGTGGTTGCCATTTGCAGGAGGTCAAAGTGAACTGGGCCACCACCCCCAGCAGCCAGAAGAAAGACACCAGCAGTAAGTGTCACCTGAGCCAGGTGTGAGACAGAAACAGCACACAGAGCTCTGTGGGGATGGTTTGCATTGGAATCCTAATTGTTGATTGTGTTTGTGTTAATTAAACTTCAGGGCAAATCTGATCTTTGCCATCACACAGCGTTCACAAGGTAATTGTAATTTCTTAAACATCAAATTGTGGATCTCCAGGGTGTTCCTGAAGCTGAGTTTGGGGCTTTTTGTTTGTTTTCCATTGAACTTTTGTGGAAAAATTCCTTTAAATTCTCTTCCATTTCCCTGTAGCGTCAGGAAGGGATTTGGTGCTAATCTGTGGGCAGTTGGGGATTAAAACCCAAAATGTCTCATTCTGGAGTTCTGAGGCACATTGAGCATCCCCCTCAAGGAGCATCCAGAAGGTTCCATCACTCCCAGCAGTTTCTGTGGGGAAATTATTGGAATTTCAGGCTGGTGTGGCTAAACCCCACCAGTGCCTGATTTTTAATAATGAATTTTTAATGACAGCTGAGTTTTAATAAAGAGTTTTTTTAACAAGAGTTTTTTTTCCCTCTGCTCTGCTCAGAGGGCATCCTCAACCACTGAACCTCCTTTCTGTTTTCCCCCAAAGACCATTTCCACGTCTTTGTGGGGGACCTGAGCCCTGAGATCACCACTGAGGACATCAAAGCAGCCTTTGCTCCCTTCGGAAGAATCTCGTGAGTGTTTTTGTGGGGCAGCTCAGGGTGGGGACAGCTTTGTGTCAGTGTGTGACACTGTGGCACTGCAGGGACAGCTCTGCTCACACCTGGTTTGCTCTCCCATCAAAATTTACAGCTGCCCAAAAATGGGGTAACCAATTGACCTGAGAATTAAAGAATTTGCTTAACAGGCAACACATGCCTGTCAATTCCTGCATTTTTATTTTTATTTTCTATCATTTCTATGGAGCATTTGCAATGAGCAGGTGGAATATGATGGCAAATAAATCAGATTTTAAAGGTTCCCTTTGTGCTTTAGGGACGCACGGGTGGTCAAGGACATGGCCACGGGCAAGTCCAAGGGCTACGGCTTCGTCTCCTTCTTCAACAAATGGGTGAGAGATCTTTGTTCCTTTCCTCAAAAATGGTGAAAACTCTTATTTCCCTCTTCAGTAAATGGGTAAAATCCCTTCATTTCCCTGTTCAACAAATGGGTGAGAGATCTTTGGCTCCTTCCTCAAAAATGGGTAAAAACTCAGGAGGGCACTGGGGTCACCCCCATGGCCCTGTCCCACGGGAGGGGTTGGGGACACTGCAGGGTCACTCAGGAGGGCACTGGGGTCACTCCCCTGGCCCTGTCCCACAGCAGGGGTTGGGGACACTGCAGGGTCACTCAGGAGGGCACTGGGGTCACCCCCATGGCCCTGTCCCATGGGGAGGGGTTGGGGACACTCCAGGGTCACTCAGGAGGGCACTGGGGTCACCCCCATGGCCCTGTCCCACAAGAAGGGTTGGGGACACTGCAGGGTCACTCAGGAGGGCACTGGGGTCACCCCCATGGCCCTGTCCCACGGCAGGGGTGCCAGCAGTGGGGTCAGTGGGGTTTGTCTGTCCCTCTGTCCCCCGCAGGACGCTGAGAACGCCATCCAGCAGATGGGGGGCCAGTGGCTCGGGGGCCGGCAGATCAGGACCAACTGGGCCACCAGGAAACCTCCAGCTCCCAAGAGCACCTATGAGGGTGGGTGCCCACCCTGTGCCCTGGCAGCTCCTGGCATGGGGGATCCCTGAGGTTCTGGGGTGGGAAGGACCTCAGAGCCCATCCCACCCCATGACAGGGACAGCTCCCACTGTCCCAGGGTGCTCCAAGCCCTGCCCAGCCTGGCCTTGGACACCAGCAGGGATCCAGGGCAGCCACTGCTGCTCTGGGAATTCCATCCCAAAATCCCATTTAAATCTCCCTTTTCCCAGTTTGAACCATTCCCTGTGTCCTGTCCCTCCACCCCTTGTCCCCAAGCTCTCCTGGGGCCCCTTCAGGCCCCGGAATGGCTCCGAGCTGTCCCTGTAGAGATTTGCAGGTCATTCCCAACAATCCTGTTCAGTCAGGACTGGAATTGCCCCCCAGTTCCCATCCCTGCCCTTTGCAAACCCCAACCCCAATGTCTTTGAGGACCCCAAGCCCATCTTTTGCAGCGAACACCAAGCAGTTGTGCTATGACGAGGTGGTCACTCAGTCCAGCCCCAGCAACTGCACCGTGTACTGCGGGGGCGTCACCTCGGGCCTCTCAGGTACGTGTGGCCCCGCCCACCGCGCCGGCCCCGCCCACCGTGCCAGCTGTGCCTCACCTGCTGCCTGTCTGTCTGTCTGTCTGTCCGTCCCTCCGTCCGTCCTTCCTGCTCCAGAGCAGCTGATGCGCCAGACCTTCTCCCCCTTCGGGCAGATCATGGAGATCCGCGTGTTCCCCGACAAAGGCTACTCCTTCGTCAGGTGGGGAAAATGGGGGGCCCAGGGGGGAGTGGGATTGGAGTCCAAATAAATATCTCAGTAAATATCCCTAATAAATATCCCAATAAATATTCCCAATAAATATCACCAGAAAATATTCCCAATAAATATCCCAATAAATTTTCCCAATAAATTTTCCCAGTAAATATCCCAGTAAATATTTCCAATAAATATTTCTAATAAATATCCCAATAAATATTTCCAGTGAATATACCAATAAATATTCCCAATAAATATCCCAATTAATATTGCCAATAAATATTACCAGTAAATATTTCCAATAAATATTCCAAATAAATATCCCAGTATTCCCAGTAAATATTTCCAATAAATATCCCAATAAATATTCCTAATCAATATCCCAATCAATACCCCAATCAATATTCCCAATCAGTATCCCAGTCAATATCCCTTCAATATCCCAATCAGTATCCCAGTCAATACCCCAATCAGTCAATACCCCAGTCAATCAATTGATCGATCAATCAATCAATCAATCAACCAATCAATCCCCATCCCCAGGTTCAGTTCCCACGAGAGCGCCGCCCACGCCATCGTCTCCGTCAATGGCACCACCATCGAGGGCCACGTGGTCAAATGCTACTGGGGCAAGGAGAGCCCTGACATGGCCAGCCCTGTGCAGCAGGTGCTAATTAACCTCTGCTAATTGGCTGGGAATGGAGGGAGGGAGGTGCTAATTAACCAATGCTGATTGGCTGGGAATGGAGGGAGGGAGGTGCTAATCAACCTCTGCTGATTGGCTGGGAAGGGAGGGAGGGAGGTGCTAATTAACCAATGCTAATTGGCTGGGAATGGAGGGAGGGAGGTGCTAATTAACCTCTGCTGATTGGCTGGGAATGGAGGGAGGTGCTAATCAACCTCTGCTGATTGGCTGGGAAGGGAGGGAGGGAGGTGCTAATTAACCTCTGCTGATTGGCTGGGAAGGGAGGGAGGGAGGTGCTAATTAACCTCTGCTGATTGGCTGGGAAGGGAGGGAGGGAGGTGCTAATTAACCTCTGCTGATTGGCTGGGAAGGGAGGGAGGGAGGTGCTAATTAACCTCTGCTGATTGGCTGGGAAGGGAGGGAGGGAGGTGCTAATTAACCTCTGCTGATTGGCTGGGAAGGGATGGATGATGGATGGATGGATGATGGATGGATGGATGATGTCTGCCTGCTGGCTGCCCGGTGTGTGCCCGTGGCTGACGGTGCCCGTGTGTCCCAGGGCCAGCTGAGCTACCCGCCGGCCTACGGGCAGTGGGGGCAGTGGTACGGCGGTGCCCAGCTGGGCCAGTACGTGCCCAACGGATGGCAGGTGCCCACCTACGGCGTGTACAGCCAGGCCTGGAGCCAGCAGGGCTTTGGGTGAGTCCTGGCACCTCTGATCCCAAACTGATCCCAAACTGATCCCAGATTGATCCCACAGCAGGGGGGAACATCCCAGCATGGGGGAACATCCCAGCAGGGGTGGGGAAATCCCAGTGAGGTGAGGACATCCCTAAAGGATTTTTTTCACCCCCAAACCCATTTCCCCGCAGTCTTCAGGCTTTTTTTAGTAATCCCGAAAGGGTTTTTATTTAATTTAACAATCCCTAAATGATTTTTATTTAATTTAACAATCTCTAAACTATTTTTATTTAAGGTAACAATCCCTAAAGGACGTTTTTCCCCCCTCTCCAGGCACAGCCAGTCATCACCCCCCTGGATGCCCCCCGGGTTCAGTGTGCACCTTTTCTAGCAATCCTTAAATGATTTTTATTTAGTTTAGCAATCCCTAAAGTATATTTATTTAATTTAGCAATCCCTAAAGGATTATTTAACAATCCCTAATTATTTATTCCCCCCTCCAGCAGAGCCAATCGTCCACCCCCTGGATGCCCCCCAGGTTCAGTGTGCACCTTTTTAGCAATCCCTAACTGATTTTTATTTAGTTTAACAATCCCTAAATTATATTTATTTAATTTAGCAATCCCTAAATGATATTTTAGCAATCCCTAAAGGGTTTTTATTTAGTTTAGCAATCCCTAAGTGATATTTATTTAGTTTAACAATCCCTAAAGGATATTTTACCAGTCTCTAACGATTTATTCCCCTCCCCAGGCAGAGCCAGTCGTCGCCCCCCTGGCTGCCCCCCGGGTTCAGCGTGCACCTTTCTAGCAATCCCTAAAGGGTTTTTATTGAATTTAACAATCCCTAAATGATTTTTATTTAATTTAGTAATCCCTAAAGGATATTTTAGCAATCCCTAAAGGATATTTTAGCAGTCTCTAATGGTTTATTCCCCTCCCCAGGCAGAGCCAGTCATGGCCCCCTGGCTGCCCCCCGGGTTCAGCGTGCACCTTTATAGCAATCCCTAAAGGGTTTTTATTTAATTTAGCAATCCCTCAATGATATCTTAGCAATCCCTAAAGGGTTTTTATTGAATTTAACAATCCCTAAGTGATATTTATTTAATTTAACAATCCCTAAATGATATTTTAGCAGTCCCTAAAGGATATTTTAGCAGTCCCTAAAGGATTATTTACCAGTCTCTAATGTTTTATTTCCCCTCCCCAGGCAGAGCCAGTCGTCGCCCCCCTGGATGCCCCCTGGGTTCAGCGTGCAGGGCCAGAACGGCGCCGTGGTGCCCCCCCAGCCCGGGTTCCGCGTGGGCTTCGAGACCCCCTGACCCCCCCTGAGCCCCCCCAGCGCTGAGATTGACCCAAACCCCCCCCTTTTCACCCCAGAGCCACCCCGGATGCTGGATCGCCCTCACCGCCGCCGCCTTCGCTCTTTTTTTGGGTTTGTTTTTATTTTGAAATGTGTTTTTTTACAAACACAAACTGCAGGGACTCGGCTGCCTCAGCTGAGAATCGGGGCAGGAATTGCACAAAGTCATTCTTGGGGGGTTTGTTGGTTTGTTTTTTTTTGTTTTTTGGGATTTTTTTTCCCTCAGAAAGAGCTGGGAAAAAACCACCCCAAAAGAAGCCAAAAGTGTGGGGATCTGGAGGTGCCTTCAGCCCCACAGCTCTGTTTGAAAGGAGCCTCTTGGAGGAGGCTTTTTTACCAGAGAAATCTTCGTTTACATCCTTTTCTTGTGGATCTCAGTGTGTTTTTCAGGGTTGGGTTTTTTGCCTTATGCTGGGGAAAAAAACAAAATACAAAAATAAAAATAAAAAAGGGACTCAAAAGTGCCCAAATATCCCCACATGAGCCAAGATTCCCACCCTGGGACAGCAAAATTCCTGTTGCTAAAACAGATCCCTCCGGGGCTTGGTTGGTTTTTTTTTAATTTTTTACTGATTTCTACATTTTCCTGTACTGATTCTGTAAAATATTCCGAGCAAATTGAAGAATTTTTGCACAACCTTCGGCCACTTTTGTACGTTTTCCTTATTTAAAGGTAGGACACAAAGGAGCCTTTAGATGTGATTTATGCCTCAAATCTTCCTTTTTTTTTGGTCCTTCTTTTTGTTGTGGATATGAGATATCTCTTGGAATATAAAGTTTTTAATCCATTGTGTAAAATTCCCTCCGTAGCCCAGGTGTGTTTCACAAGGGAGTGAAGGTGATAAGAGCTCCCAAACCTCATCTATCAGAGGCCAAAAAACGCCCTTTTTTATCCTACCTCTCGCCCAGCCTTTAAAAAAAAAACCACAAAAAACTCACAAAAATGGAAAAAAAATATGAAAAAACTTTTTTTTTAGAAAAAAAAAGAAAAATGAAAAAAGTGAGCTGGTGTGTGCTGTGTTTTGTCAGGTGGTGGTGCGGCGGGGTTGAGAGGGGGCGGGTGGAGCTGCTGGGATTTGAGGGGGGAAATGGGCGGAATTTGGGTGAGAAAAGGCGAAATTTTTGGGGGGGAAAAGGGAAATTGAGGAATTGGGGAGGGAAAAAGAGAATTCTTGCCGCGGGGTCTGCTGGGAGTTGTAGTCCAAGCATCTGGAGGGGTTTAGCTCCCTTTGGATTACAACTCCCAGCAGCCCCCGCGGTGCACCACGTGACGCCAGCGGGCCAATAGGAGCGCGCCGATGGCGGAAGTGGAGCCGCTCTGACGGCGCTGCCGGCGGCGGTAACGGGGCCCAGGTACCGGGGCGGGCCCGGCGGCGGGGCTGACGTCACGGGCCGCGAGGGATGCTGGGAAACGCCGGAAAACGCCGGTGAGGGGGGACGGGACCCCCGGGGCTGGCTGTGATAGGAACCGGGGGCCGGGGGTGAGGGGAGAGACCCCCGGGCCTGGCCGTGAGGGGAGAGACCCCCGGGTGTGAGGGGAGGTGGCGCGGGGAGTGCCAGGGTGACCATTGGGGTGGCATAGGCACTAGATAGAGTGGCACAGACGCTGTCAGGGTGGCACAGGGACTCTCAGAGTGTTCAATGGTTGGCACAGGGACTCTCAGCTGCTCACTGGGGTGGCGCAGGGACTCTCAGGGTGGCGATTGGGGTGGCACAGGGTCTGCTGGGGTGGCACAGGGACTCTCAGGGTGGTCACTGGGGTGGCACAGGGTCTGCTGGGGTGGCACAGGGACTCTCAGGGTGACCATTGGGGTGGCACAGGGTCTGCTGGGGTGGCACAGGGACTCTCAGGGTGACCATTGGGGTGGTACAGGGGCTCTCAGAGTGACCATTGGCATGGCACAGGGTCTGCTGGGGTGGCACAGGGACTGTCAGGGTGGCACAGGGACTCTCAAGGTGGCATAGGGCCTGTCAGGGTGACCATTGGGGTGGCACAGGGACTCTCAGGATGGCCATTGGCACTGCACAGGGACTCTCAGGGTGCCACAGGGCCTGTCAGGGTGGCACAGGGACTCTCAGGGTGCTCACTGGGGTGGCACAGGGACTCTCAGGGTGGCATAGGGCCTGTCAGGGTGACCATTGGGGTGGCACAGGGACTCTCAGGATGGCCATTGGCATGGCACAGGGGATCTCAGGGTGGTCACTGGGGTGGCACAGGGGATCTCAGGGTGGTCACCGGGGTGGCACAGGGCCTGTCAGGTTGGCACAGGGACTCAGGGTGATCACCAGAGTGGCACAGGGACTCTCAGGGTGGCCATTGGCACAGCACAGGGGATCTCAGGGTGGTCACTGGGGTGGCACAGGGACTCTCAGGGTGGTCACTGGGGTGGCACAGGGACTCTCAGGGTGCTCACTGGGGTGGCACAGGGACTCTCAGGGTGCCACAGGGCCCGTCAGGGTGGTCGCTGTGCCCAGGCTCCCCCTGTGACCCCTCTCCCACGTCTCCTCAGCGCCATGGACCCGTGCCCGGGCAGGCCCAAGGCCCCGTCCTTCCTGTCCGACCTGGGCAAGGCCACGCTGCGCGGCATCCGCAAGTGCCCTCGCTGCGGCACCTACAACGGCACGCGGGGGCTCAGCTGCAAGAACAAGACGTGCGGGGCCGTGTTCCGGGCGGGCGCCCGCCGCGCCCCGGGCGCCGCCGACGCCGTGCGCCTGCTGGGCGGCGCCCAGGGCCAGCTGTACTCGGTGCGCCAGCGCCAGCGCCGCTGCTTCGTGGAGCTGGGGGTGTCCGAGACGGCCATCCAGACCCCGGAGGGCACCCTGATCACCCAGCTGAGCTCGGGGCGCTGCCACGCGCCCGCCTGCGCCGGCCGGGCCGAGGGGCAGTGCCAGCACCTGAAGCTGGCGCTGGGCTGCCGGGCCGAGGCCACGGCGCTGCCGCTCAAGAGCTCGGTGCTGGGCGCGGTGCAGGCGCCCGCCGAGGCCAAGCGCAGCCTGTGGGAGCTGGCCGCCGAGCCCTCGGGGCCGCTGGTGCAGAGGGTGACCAAGAGCGTGCTGGTGGTCAAGTGCCAGGCCAGCCCCAGGCACAGCCTGGGCTACCTGCACGCCAGCTTCGGGCAGCGCCGCTTCTCCTGCGCCTGCCGCGTGCCCGGCCACGGCCGTGCCAAGGGGGAGCGGCGGGAGGACGAGGAGGAGGAGGGGGAGGAAGAGGAGGAGGAGGAGGAGGAGGAGGAGGAGGAGTCGCCCCCCGCGCGCTGCATCCATTTCCTGGCCTGCATCTGCGCCTTCGCCAGCGACGAGAGCCTGGCCCAGGAGTTCTCCGAGTTCCTCACGGCCGACGGCAGCGGTGGGAGCGGGCTGGGAATGCCATGGTCCCAAATGCCCTGGGCAGGGGGTGGGGGAACCCTAAAAAACCTCCCGGGTCATTCCATGGTCCCAAATCCCCTGGGCAGGGCTTGGGGGGCACCCTAAAAACCCTCCTGGGCTCTGCCAGTGCCCATTCCATGGTCCCCCTGGGCGTTGGGTTTGTGCTGCCCCGTCCTGCTGTGAGCACAGGGATCCACTGGGGCTGGGGGGCAGATCCCAGTGGGTTTGGGGTCTTTTTGCAGGGCTGAGAGCCCTGAACCCCCTCCCAGGGCAGGAACATTTGGGGTTCATTTGGGATGTTTTAGGGACAGTCCCCGTGTCCCCAGGTCTCAAGGGGACGCTGATCCCGCAGCTGCTCCGGGGCCCCGGCCCCACAGCGCGGGCACGGGGGGCGGCTGCTGCCAGGGCCAGGAGGAGGAGGAAGGACCTGGGCACAGGTGAGTGTCCTGGGGAGGGCTGGGGGCTGCTCCGTGGGGTCACATCCAGCTGTGGGACCTCTGGAGCTGCTCCGTGGGGTCAGATCCAGCTGTGGGACCTCTGGAGCAGCTCCATGGGGTCACATCCAGCTGTGGGACCTCTGGAGCTGCTCCGTGGGGTCAGATCCAGCTGTGGGACCTCTGGAGCTGCTCCGTGGGGTCAGATCCAGCTGTGGGACCTCTGGAGCTGCTCTGTGGGGTCAGATCCAGCTGGGGAACCTCTGGAGCTGCTCCGTGGGGTCACATCCAGCTGTGGGACCTCTGGAGCTGCTCCGTGGGGTCACATCCAGCTGGAGAACTTCTGGAGCAGCTCCGGGCATTAGGAACTCGTGGGGGTCCCTGGTTGTGGTGTGGGGGTGGAAGCCCAGAGGAGGGAGGTGACATTGGGTGACGTTGGGTGGCACTTGGTGACAATCCCTCCCTCAGGCCCGCAGGTGCCCGGGCCCCTCCTGGCTCCAGAGCCAGCTCATCCCAACCCCAGGAGGAGCAGCCTGAGGAAGCTGCCCGTGGTCTCCTCCTCACCTTCCCCATCCTCATCATCCTCCTCATTGAAGAGACACGGTGAGCCCTGGGGCACTGCCAGCTCGGGGTGGGCACTGCCAGCTCGGGGTGGGCACTGCCAGCTCAGGGTGGGCACGGGTTGATGGGGATTTGGGGAAGGAATTCCTGGATTGAGGATGAGGAGGGGCTGGGATGGAGTTCCCAGAGCAGCTGTGGCTGCCCCTGGATCCCTGGCAGTGCCCAAGGCCAGGCTGGAGCCACCAGGGACAGTGCAAAGGGTGGGACCATGGTGGCACCAGAGGAGCTTTGGGGTCCAGGAGTGGCTGGGCAGTGTCACAGAGCCCTGGGGTGATGTTGGGGACACAGTGATGTCCCAGTGTCCCCTCGGTGTCCCCTCAGGCTGTCCCCAGGCGCTGGATGAGTCCCAGGTGTCCCTGTCCTTCCAGGAGTGGCTGGGCAGTGTCACAGAGCGCATCCACCAGACCATGCACTACCAGTTTGAGGGTGAGTGAGCTCCTGAGGGACTGGGATTGTCCCCTGGAGGTTCTGTGGGGTCCCTGGAGCCCGGCTGGGGGAGCTGGGAATGCTCCCCTGGAGATGGGAGATTGCAGGGAGAGCTGGGAATGTTCACCCAGGGAAGGGGAAAGATCCAGAGAGAGCTTCCAGCACGTTCCAGGGCCTGAAGGGAACATTCCAGAAGAGCTGGGGAGGGGCTGGGGATGGGATGAAACCCAAGCCATTCCACAATTCCACAATTCTCAGGCCCCTCTGCTCTTTGGGGGACATTTTGGGAATGCTTTTGGTCCCTTTCTGGGAATACTTTTGGTCCCTTTCTGGGAATACTTTTGGTACCATTTTGGGAACTCCGTGTCCATTTTTGGGGATCATTTGGGAACACCTTTGGTCCCATTTTGTACCCTCACCATCCATGCCATTGTCACCATGCCCTCCCCGTTCTCCTCCCGGTGACCCCAAAACAGCGACAGGGCGGGTGCAGCCTCCAAATCCCAAACATTTCCCTGGGAATTCCAGCACTGCTGACCCCATCAGCCACAGGGACATTTTGGGGTGACACTTTGGGCCCCCCAGCCCCTCCCTGATCCCGCTGTGCCCTCCCAGGCCACCCAGAGCCGCTGGTTTTCCACATCCCCCAGTCCTTCTTCGAGGCTCTGCAGCAGCGAATCTCCAGCGGCAGCGGCAAGAAGAGGCTGCCCAACTCCACCACGGGTGAGGAAAAAGGGGAAAAACGCCCCAAAAAAGGGGGAGAAAACACAATAAATCCTGCTGGGAGCTGAGTGTGGGGCAAGGAGCAGGGGCACAGAGAGGATTCCGGGGTTTTTCTTGGGTGCTGGGGAGGGAAGGGGGGAAATAAAGGGGAAAAAAGGGGGGAAATAAAGGGGAAAATAAAGGGGGAAAAATAAAGGGAAAAAAAGGGGGAAAATAAAGGGGGGAAAAAAGGAGGGAAAATAAAGGGGAGGGGGGGGAAATAAAGGGGGGAGGAAATAAAGTGGGGGAAAGAGGAGTGGAAAAATAAAGGGGAAAAGGGGGGGGAAAAAGGGGGGAAAATGTGTGGGGAAATAAAGGGGGGAAATGGGAATGGAAAAATAAAGGGGAAAAATAAAAGGGGGAAAAATTAAGGGGGGGAAAGTAATGGGGGGAAAAGGGGGATGGAAAAAAGGGAAAAATAAAGGAGGAAAAATAAAGGGGGAAAATAAAGGGGAAAAAAGGGAGGGAAAATAAAGAGGAGGGGGGAAAAGGGGGTGGAAAAATAAAAGGGAAAAAGGGGGGAAAAGTAGGGGGAAATAAAGGGGGGAAATGGGAATGGAAAAATAAAGGGGAAAAATTAAGGGGGGTGAAAGTAAAGGGGAAAAATAAAGGGGGGAAAATAAAGGGGGAAAGGGGCATGGAAAAATAAAGGAGAGAAAAAATAAAGGGGGGGGAAATGGAGAAAAATGGGGAGAGGGAGGGATGATAAAATAAATGGGGGAAAAGAGGAATAAAAAAGAGGGGGGAGGAGGGAGAAAGGAAATTAAAAAGTGGGAGGAAGGGGAGAAAATAAAGGGAGGAATGAGGGGAAAAATAAAGGGAGAAAAGAGGCAAAAATGGGGGAAAAGAAGCAAAAAAGGGAGGGAAAAGAAGGAAAAAAAGGGGGGAAGGAGAGGAAAACCAAAGAGGGCTGATAAAAGCAAGAGGAAGGAGGCTCAGAGGGGCCGCAGCCCCCGAGCCCGCCCCGACCCCTCCCCGCAGCCTTCGTGCGCAGGGACGCGCTGCCCCTGGGCACCTTCTCCAAGTACACCTGGCACATCACCAACGTCCTGCAGGTCAAGCAGATCTTCGACACGCCCGAGGTAAGGCCGGGACACCCCCCCGGGCCCCCCGCAGCCCCGCGGGGCCGGCCCTGAGCGCTGCCCGGCCCGCAGGTGCCGCTGGAGATCACCCGGAGCTTCGTGCAGAACCGCGACGGCTCCTACGAGCCCTTCCGCAGCCCCCGCGTGGAGGTGGAGAGCGTGCCCGAGGGGCTGGGCCCGCACGACAGGCAGCCCCCGCTGCGGCCCCTGGAGCTGCAGACCTTCCTCAAAGTCGGTGAGGCTCGGGGGGGCACGGGGGGACCCCAAAATAGCGCCGGGAGGGGGCAGGGTGGGACCCCAAAACAGCTCTGGGAAAGCCAGAGTGGGACCCCAAAACAGCCCCAGGAAGGGCAGGGTGGGACCCCAAAACAGCCCCAGGAAGGGGCAGGGTGGGACCCCAAAATAGCGCCAGGAAGGGGCAGGGTGGGACCCCAAAACAGCCCCAGGAAGGGGCAGGGTGGGACCCCAAAACAGCCCCAGGAAGGGCGGGCGGAGTATGATCCCAAAACAGCTCTGGGAAAGCCAGAGTGGGACCCCAAAACAGCCCCTTGGAAGGGCAGGATGGGACCCCAAAACAGCCCCAGGAAGGGGCAGGGTGGGACCCCAAAACAGCTCTGGGAAAGCCAGAGTGGGACCCCAAAACAGTGCCCAGAAAGGGCAGGGTGGGACCCCAAAATAGCCCCGGGAAGGGGCAGGGTGGGACCCCAAAACAGCCCCAGGAAGGGCAGGGTGGGACCCCAAAACCCAGCTGGGAGAGGCACAGCATGACCCCAAAACTCAGCCAGGAAGGGCAGGGTGGGACCCCAAAATAGGTCTGGGGAGGGCAGGAATGGACCCCAAAACCCAGCTGGGAAAGCCAGAGTGGGACCCCAAAACAGCCCCAGGAAGGGGCAGGGTGGGACCCCAAAACAGCCCCAGGAAGGGCGGAGTATGATCCCAAAACAGCGCCCAGAAAGTGCAGGATGAGACCCCAAAACCCGCCTGGGAGGTGTAGAATGGGACCCCAAAACAGGCCCGGGGAGGGCAGGAATGGACCCCAAAATAGCCCCCGGGTAGGGCAGAGCATGATGCCAAAACAGCGCCCAGGAAGGGCAGGGTGGCACCCCAAAATAGGTCTGGGGAGGGCAGGAATTGACCCCAAAACCCAGCTGGGAAAGCCAGAGTGGGACCCCAAAACAGTGCCCAGGAAGGGCAGGGTGGGACCTCAAAATAGCCCCAGGAAGGGCGGGATGGGACCCCAAAACAGCCCTGGGAAAGCCAGAGTGGGACCCCAAAAAAGCTTTGGGAAGGGCAGAGTGGGACCCCAAAACAACCCCCAGGAACGGCAAAGCATGATCCCAAATCAGTGCCCAGAAAGGGCAGGGTGGGACCCCAAAACAGCTTTGGAAAGGGCAGAGTGGGACCCCAAAACAGCTTTGGAAAGGGCAGAGTGGGACCCCAAAATAGCCCCAGGAAGGGCGGGATGGGGCCCCAAAACCCGCCTGGGGAGGGCAGGGTGGGACCCCAAAACAGCCCCAGGAGGTCCCAACTCTCCATAGGGTTGGGGGGCTTCAAGGCAAGGGAAAAGGGGGGTTCCGTGGGGTTGGGGGGATTCAAGGAAGGGCAGAGGGGGGGTTCCGTGGGGTTGGGGGTTCAGGGAAGGGGAGAAGGGGAGTTAATGAGGTTGGGGTTTTCAGGGAAGCAGGGAAGGGAAGAAAGGGGCGTTCCATGGGTTTGGGGGTCCATGGAGGGGCAGCAGGGAGGGTTCTGTGGGTCCATGGAGGGGCAGAAGGGGGGTCTCCATGGGTTTGGGGGTCCATGGAGGGCCAGCAGGGAGGGTTCTATGGGGTTTGGGGGTCCATGGAGGGGCAGCAGGGGGGTCTCCATGGGGTTTGGGGGGTCTCCATGGGTTTGGGGGTCCATGGAGGGGCAGAAGGGGGGTCTCCATGGGGTTGGGGGGTCTCCATGGGTTTGGGGGTCCATGGAGGGGCAGAAGGGGGCTCTCCATGGGGTTGGGGGGTCTCCATGGGTTTGGGGGTCCATGGAGGGCCAGCAGGGCCCCCCGAGGCAGCGCCCCCGCCGTGCCCCCCCAGGCCACACGTCCCCCACGCAGAAGGAGCCCACGCCCTTCACCATCGAGTGGATCCCCGACATCCTGCCCCGCTCCCGCCTGGGCGAGCTGCGCCTCAAGTTCCAGTACGGGCACCACGGGGGGCCCCGGCAGCCCCCCGGCCGCGGGACCCCCCCCGAGCCCCCCCTGGGCTCCGTCGCCTTCCCCTGAGCCCCCCGAAACGGGACGGGGGGCTCCGAGTGCGGGGGGCACCCGGGGGCGCCCCCAGAATAAAGCTGTGCCACCCGCAGCGGGCTGAGCGTGTGTGTGCGTGGGCACCGGGATGGGGGGGACCCCAAAATGGGGGGGGGACCCCTGTGAGACCCCGAAAGTGGACGGGGGACGCCTGAGAGACTCCCGGAATGGGAGGGGGGACACCTGGGAGACCCCAGGAGTGGAGGGTAAGGGGCAAGGGAGCTGGGAGACCCCCCCAAAAGGCTCCCAGTTGCTCCCAGTAAGCGCTTGTGAGGAGCCCAGTTCAGGAGTTCCCAGGACCCCCGGTACTCCCAGTATCCCCAGTGCTTGTAGTATTCCCAGTGTTCCCAGTCCATCCCAGTATCCCCAGTGCTCCCAGTCCATCCCAGTCCATCCCAGTATCCCCAGTGCTCCCAGTCCATCCCAGTATCCCCAGTGCTCCCAGTGTTCCCAGTCCATCCCAGTATCCCCAGTGCTCCCAGTCCATCCCAGTCCATCCCAGTATCCCCAGCGCTCCCAGTCCATCCCAGTTCCCCCCGTGCTGCCCTCCCGCCGCCAGGGGGCGCTGCTGCCGCTCCCTCAGCCAAGATGGCGGCGGCCGCGCGGGGCCTGCGGGTGAGGGGAGAGCGGGAATGGGGGAAAAACATCGGGAATGGGGAAATACCGGGATTGGGAAATACCGGGAATGGGAAATACCGGGAATGGGAAATACCGGGAATGGGGGACAAACACCGGAAATAGGGGACACTGGGAATAGGGACACTGGGGATGCGGCACACTTAGCCTGGGGCGCACTGGGCATGAGAGACACTGGGAATGGGGGTGACAAGGGACACCGGGAATGGGACGCACCGAGGGTGGGGGCACTGGATGAGAGGGCCGAGGGCTGCGGTGACACTGGGGACAGCGTGGGGACAGCTGTGGGGTCACAGCAGCGCTGTCCCCACTGCGGGGACACCGGGGCTGCTCCGCTGCTGTCGCCCAGCGGCTCCTGGGGACACGCTGGCGGTGCTGGGGACAGGAGACTGCGATGTCCCCTGCCAGCCGTCCCCAGCCCTGTCCCCTGTGCAGGTCCTTCCCCGTGCCCTCCATGTCCCCAGCGCCGCCCGGCAGCTCCACACCAGTCCCGTGTGCCTCAAGGTGAGTGCTCGGGGACCCTGCGGCCGTGTCCCCTTGTCCCTTGTCCCTGCTGTTCCCTGACCCCACTGTCCCCGTGTCCCCCTGTTCCCAATGTCCCCTGACCCTGCTGTCCCCGCTGTCCCTTGTCCCCTGTTCCCCGACCCCGTGTCTCCCTGTCCCCCTATCCTCGTGTCCCCTGTCCCCTGTCGTGTCCCCTGTCTCCTGACCCTGCTGTCCCCATGGCCCCCTGACCCCACTTTCCCCATGTCCCTGACCCTGCTGTCCCATCCCTGCTGACCCTGCTGTCCCTGATGTCCCCCGTCCATGTGTCCCCTGTCCCTGTGTCCCCAGTGTCCCTTGTCCCTGTCCCCAATGTCCCCTGTCGCTGATGCCGCTGTCCCCGCAGGCGCGGGCGGCACGGGTGCGCGCGGGCAAGGGTGACAAGCTGGTGACGTACGAGCAGGCGCACGCCCCGCACCACATCGGGCACCGCAAGGGCTGGCTGTCCCTGCACACCGGTGCGTGACACGGGGACAGGGGACACGGGGGACATGGGGGGACAGGGAGGTGGCCTGTGGGGACACGGGAGCGTGGTGGGGACGGGGCAGCGTGGGGTATGTGGGCATCGTGGGAGCCTGGTGGGGACAGTGACACGTGGTACCCATGGGCATCCTGGGGACAGGTCACACAACCCCTGTGGTGCCAGGACCACGGCTGGGCTGGTGCCACCAGTGCCACCGGTGCCAGTGTCCTCAATGTCCCCAGTGTCCCCAGTCTCCCCAATGTCCCCTGTGGGTCCCCCCAGGTAACCTGTGTGGCGAGGCAGGTGCAGCCCAGCAGGGAGGTCACCCAATGCCACACGTGTGTCCCCAATGTCCCCAGTGTCCCCTCTGTCCCAGGTAACCTGTGTGGCGAGGCAGGCGGGCAGTGACCCAGTGTCCCCAGTGTCCCCAATGTCCCCAGTGTCCCCAGTGTCCCCAATGTCCCCAGTGTCCCCTCTGTCCCAGGTAACCTGTGTGGCGAGGCGGGCGGGCAGTGACCCAGTGTCCCCAGTGTCCCAGGTAACCTGTGTGGCGAGGCAGGCGGGCAGTGACCCAGTGTCCCCAGTGTCCCCAATGTCCCCAGTGTCCCCAGTGTCCCAGGTAACCTGTGTGGCGAGGCAGGGCTGGTCCAGGAGGCAGTGACCCAATGTCCCGAGTGTCCCCAATGTCCCCTGTCCCCCAGGTAACCTGTGTGGCAAGGCAGGCGGGCAGTGTCCCCCATGTCCCCTCTGTCCCCAATGTCCCCAGTGTCCCCAGTGTCCCCAAGGTCCCCTCTGTCCCAGGTAACCTGTGTGGCGAGGCGGGCGGGCAGTGACCCAGTGTCCCCAGTGTCCCCAATGTCCCCAATGTCCCCAATATCCCCAGTGTCCCCAATGCCCCCAGTGTCCCCAATGTCCCCAGTGTCCCCTCTGTCCCCAAAGTCCCCAGTGTCCCCAATGTCCCCAATATCCCCAATGTCCCCAATGTCCCCAGTATCCCCAGTGTCCCCAGTGTCCCCAATGTCCCCAGTGTCCCCAGTGTCCCCTGTGTGTCCCCCCAGGTAACCTGTGCGGCGAGGCGGGCGCGGCCCCGCGGGCCCTGGAGGACGCGTTCCTGCGGCGCTTCCTGGCCGGGACGTTCCCGGGGCTGCTGCTGGACGAGGCGGTGCTGAAGCGCCGCGGGAACCTGCTGGTGCTCTGCGCCCTCCTGGCGCGGGCGCTGCCGCCCCACAAGCTCTACTTCCTGCAGGGCTACGCCGAGACCCTGCTCGGCCACTTCTACAAGTGCCCCGTGCGCCTGGAGCTGCAGACCCTGCCCGCCCGCCTGCCATACAAGTTCATCTAGGGTGAACCGGGAAACGGCCCTAAAAATCCTGTAAATGTTCCTGGAAAACCTGTAAATGGTCCTGGAAAACCTGTAAATGGTCCTGGAAAACCTGCAAATGGTCCTAAAGGAGTGATCTGGGGTGTACCTTACAAGTACCTCTAGGAATAAACCTGTAAATGTTCCTAAAGGAGTGCTCTGGGGTGTCCTCAGTGTGCCCTACAAGTTCTTCTAGGGATAAACCTGTAAATGGTCCTGAAAAACCTATAAATGTTCCTAAAGGAGTGCTCTGGGGTGTGCCCTACAAGTTCCTCTAGATATAAACCTGTAAATGTTTCCAAAAAACCTGTAAATGTTCCTAAAGGAGTGATCTGAAATGTCCTCAGTGGGCTCTACAAGTACCTCTAGGAATAAACCTGTAAATGTTCCTAAAGGAGTGCTCTGGGGTGTGCCCTACAGTTCCTCTAGGGATAAACCTGTAAATGGCCCTAAAACACCTATAAATGTTCCTAAAGGAATGATCTGGAAGGTCCTCAGTGTGTCCTACAAGTTCCTCTAGAGAATAAACGTGTAAATGTTCCTAAAGGAGTGCTCTGGGATGTGCCCTACAAGTTCATCTAGGGCTAACC
This sequence comes from Melospiza melodia melodia, assembly GCF_035770615.1. NCBI lineage: Eukaryota > Metazoa > Chordata > Aves > Passeriformes > Passerellidae > Melospiza > Melospiza melodia. The sequence goes on along the minus strand of NW_026948696.1, from coordinate 17,302 downwards.
TGGAAACGGCCCTAAAAACCTGGAAATGGTCCTGGAAAACCTATAAATCTTCCTAAAGGAGTGATCTGGGGTGTACCTTACAAGTACCTCTAGGAATAAACCTGTAAATGTTCTTAAAGGAGTGCTCTGGGATGTGCCCTACAAGTTCCCCTAGAGAATAAACTTGTAAATGTTCCTAAAGGAGTGATCTGAAATGTCCTCAGTGGGCTCTACAAGTACCTCTAGGAATAAACCTGTAAATGTTCCTAAAGGAGTGCTCTGGGATGTCCTCAGTGTGCCCTACAAGTTCTTCTAGGGATAAACCTGTAAATGGTCCTGAAAAACCTATAAATGTTCCTAAAGGAGTGCTCTGGGGTGTGCCCTACAAGTTCCTCTAGGAATAAACGTGTAAATGCTTCCAAAAAACGTATAAATGGTCCTGAAAAACCTATAAATGTTCCTGGAAAACCTGTAAATGTTTCCAAAAAACCTGTAAATGTTCCTAAAGGAGTGCTCTGGGGTGTGCCCTACAAGTTCCTCTAGAGATAAACCTGTAAATGTTTCCAAAAAACCTGTAAATGTTCCTAAAGGAGTGATCTGAAATGTCCTCAGTGGGCTCTACAAGTACCTCTAGGAATAAACCTGTAAATGTTCCTAAAGGAGTGCTCTGGGGTGTGCCCTACAAGTTCCTCTAGGGATAAACCTGTAAATGGCCCTAAAACACCTATAAATGTTCCTAAAGGAATGATCTGGAAGGTCCTCAGTGTGTCCTACAAGTTCCTCTAGAGAATAAACCTGTAAATGTTCCTAAAGGAATGATCTGGGATGTTCCCTACAAGTTCCTCTAGGGAATAAACCTATAAACCTATATATAAATGTTCCTAAAAACCCTATAAATGTCCCTAAAGGAGTGCTCTGGGATGTCCCCTCTGTGCCCTACAAGTTCCTCGAGGGAATAAACCTGTAAATGTTCCTAAAAACCCCAGAAATGTTCCTAAAAAACCCAGAAATGTTCCTAAAACCCCCAGAAATGTTCCTACAGGAGTGCTCTGGGATATCCCCTCTGTGCCCTACAAGTTCCTCGAGGTGAATAAACCTGTAAATGTTCCTAAAAACCCAGAAATGTTCCTAAAAACCCCAGAAATGTTCCTAAAAACCCCAGAAATGTTCCCACAGGAGTGCTCTGGGATGTCCCCGCTGTGCCCTACACGTTCCTATAGGGCCGGGAATAAACCCAGAAATGCTCCCAAAGTCCCTGTGCCCCACACGGCCTCGTGTCCTCAACATTCCTGTGTCCCACGTGCTGTCCCCATGTCCCCACGGTGTCCCTGTGTCCCACAGTGTCCGTGTGTCCCACATGGTGTCCCCATGTCCCCACAGTGTCCCCACAGTGTCCCACACGCCGTCCCCATGTCCCCACAGTGTCCCCGTGTCCCACAGTGTCCCCGTGTCCCCACAGTGTCCCCACAGTGTCCCACACGCCGTCCCCATGTCCCCACAGTGTCCCCGTGTCCCCAGCCCTGTGACACTGTGCGGCGCCTCCCCCCCCCCGATCCATCCCAGTCCAACCAGTGCAGGATGTGACAAAACCAGTTTAAATAGAAAGGGGGGAGGGGCACGGGGGGGCGTGGGGGGCTCAGCCCTTCCTGGAGCCCTTGTCCTTGTCCTTGTCCTTGTCCTTGTCCTTGTCCTTGTCCTTGTCCTTCCCCTTGTCCTTGTCCTCGCCCTTGTCCTTGCCCTTGCCCTTGTCCTTGTCCCTGTCCTTGTCCTTGCCCTTGTCCTTGCCCTTGCCCTTGTCCTTGTCCTTGTCCTTGTCCTTGTCCTTGCCCTTGTCCTTGTCCTTGTCCTTGTCCTTCCCCTTGTCCTTGTCCCTGTCCCTGTCCGTGTCCGTGTCCGTGTCCTTGAAGCCGGGGTTGGCCAGGCCCAGCCCTGTCCCCTGCACGGTGTCCCCCGGCGTGTCCTCCCCCGGTGGCACCTGCAGCGCGGGCCCTGCGGGGACAATGGGGCATTGTGTCACTGTCACTGTCCCCAGGCTGAGGGGACAGCGGTGTCACTGTCCCCAGGCTCCGGGGACAATGGGCGCAGTGTCACTGTCACTGTCCCCAGGCTGAGGGGACAATGGGCACCGTGTCACTGTCACTGTTCCCATGAGTGACACAGTGTCCTCATGCCTAAGGTGACACTGTCCTGGTGTAACCCCGTCCCTGTCCCCATGTCCCCGTCCCTGTCCCCATGTCCCTGTCCCTCTCCCCAGGGGTGTCCCCATCCCCAGGGGTGTCCCTGTCCTGTCTGGGTGTTCCTGTCCCGGTTCCTAGAGAGGTGACACTGTCCTTGTCCCGGTGACCTTGTCCCCAGGGGTGTCCCTGTCCCCATGTCCCTGTATCCCTGTCCCTGTCCCCATCGGTGTCCCTGTCCTGGGGGAGGTGACGCTGTCCCTGTGCCCGTGTCCCTGTCCCCAGGGCTGTCCCCTGTCCCCATGTCCCTGTCCCCAGGGGTGTCCCTGTCCCCATGTCCCTGTCCCCAGGGGTGTCCCTGTGCCCGTGTCCCTGTCCCCAGGGGTGTCCCTGTCCCCATGTCCCTGTCCCCAGGTGTGTCCCTGTCCCCAGGGCTGTCCCCTGTCCCCATGTCCCTGTCCCCAGGGCTGTCCCCTGTCCCCGTGTCCCTGTCCCCAGGGGTGTCCCTGTCCTGGGGGAGGTGACGCTGTCCCTGTCCCCGTGTCCCTGTGCCCGTGTCCCTGTGCCCAGGGCTGTCCCCTGTCCGTACCCACGTAGCTGAGCAGCACGGGCAGGAACACGAGCCCGTGTGCCAGCCCCAGCAGGGTGACGATCAGGTTGAGGCGGAAGAAGAAAATCTGCACGAGCCGCGCCTTGGCGAAGGCCAGCACCACCACGCCGGGCAGGTTGGTCATGGCCACCCCCGCCACCACCTGCGGGGACAGCGGCGACAGCGCCGCGCTCGGTGACACCGCCCCGGGAGGGACAGGGACCCGCGGTGACACCGCCCCGACAGGGACAGGGACCCGCGGTGACACCGCCCCGGGAGGGACAGGGACAGCCATGCTCGGTGACACCGCCCCGGGAGGGACAGCGACCCGCGGTGACACCGCCCCGGGAGGGACAGGGACAGGGACCCGCGGTGACACCGCCCCGACAGGGACAGGGACAGCGACCCCCACAGGGACAGCGACCCGCGGTGACACCGCCCCACACAGGGACAGGGACCCGCGGTGACACCGCCCCGGGAGGGACAGGGACAGCCATGCTCGGTGACACCGCCCCGACAGGGACAGGGACCCGCGGTGACACCGCCCCACACAGGGACAGGGACCCGCGGTGACACCCCCGGAGCAGGAGGTCCCCCAGTGTCACCTCCCGGTGCCAGGAGAGTTTGGGGTCCCACGGTGCCACACCTGGACCGGGAGGTCCCACGGTGCCACCTGCCACTCCCAAAAGATGCCACGGTGCCACCCCGCACCCACAGGAGGCTTTGGGGTCCCCCAGTGTCACCTCCCAGCCCAGGAGGTCCCACGGTGCCACCCCCCAGTCCCAAAAGGTCCCGCGGTGTCACCCCCAGCGCCAGGACAGTTTGGGGTCCCCTGGTGCCACCCCCAGGACAGTTTGGGGTCCCCTGGTGCCACCCCCCGCCCAGGAGGGAATCCCACAGTGCCACCCGCCAGCCCAGGAGGGCTTGGGGTCCCCCAGTGTCACCCCCACCCCAAAAGGTGCCCCAGTGTCACCCCCAGCCCCAGGACAGTTTGGTGCCCCTCGGTGCCACCCCCAGGACAGTGTGGGGTCCCCTGGTGCCACCCCCACCCCGGCAGGGTTTGGTGCCCCTCGGTGTCCCCGTGCCCACCTTGCTGCCCATGGTGACCGTGGCCTCCTTGGCTCGTGCCACCCGCGTGGGCTGGCGGCTGCGGGCGAAGGCGCAGGTGATGTGGGACACGAACTCCACCGAGATGCCCACGGCCTGCGGGCACAGCGGGCTGGGCTGGCACCCCGGGCACTGCCTGTGCCCACAGAGCCACCCCAGTGCCACTAGAGCCACCCCCGTGCTACCAGAGCCATCCCTGTGCCCACAGAGCCACCTCTGTGCCACCAGAGCCACCCCCATGCCATCCCTGTGCCCACAGAGCCACCTCTGTGCCACCAGAGCCACCCCCGTGCCACCAGAGCCATCCCTGTGCCACCAGAGCCATCCCTGTGCCATCAGAGCCATCCCCGTGCCACCAGAGCCACCTCCGTGCCACCAGAGCCATCCCTGTGCCACCAGAGCCACCTCTGTGCCACCAGAGCCACCCCCATGCCATCCCTGTGCCACCAGAGCCACCAGAGCCACCCCTGTGCCCCCAGAGCCATCCCTGTGCCACCAGAGCCATCTCTGTGCCCTCAGAGCCACCCCAGTGCCATCAGAGCCATCCCCGTGCCACCAGAACCACCCCAGTGCCACCCCATATGTCCCAGCTCCTGCTGCCACCCCCTGTGCCCACAAAGCCACCCCATGTGCCACCTCACCTGCTCAGTGCCACTCCATGTCCCCCGTGTCCCTGTGCCACCCCAAATCCCCGTGCCACCCAACGTGCCTTGTGTCCCCGTGCCACCCAAGGTGCCCCACATCCCTGTGCCACCCCCCGTGCCCCGTGTCCCTGTGCCACCCCAGGTCTCTATGCCACCCCCCCTCCCCATGCCACTCAATGTGCCCTGTGTCTCCGTGCCACCCCACGTTCCTGTGCCACCCCCTATGCCCCCACTGTCCCCCGTGCCCCACATCCCCGTGCCACCCCCCGTGCCATGCCCCGTGTCCCGCCGTCCCCGTGCCCGCACCGCCACCAGGTTGATGAGTGCCACGGCGTTGTAGGGCACTGCCCAGAGCGCCATGCAGCCCACGGTGCCCAGCAGTGCCATGGCAATGGTCAGCAGCGTGGCCAGGCTGGAGCGCCCGTCCATGCCCAGCAGCAGGAAGGACACGGCGAAGGTGGGCACCAGGCACAGTGCCAGCGTCAGCAGCCCCTCGGGCACCACCGTCAGGTACTGCTCGTAGTACACGTACGTCACCCTGCGGGGTGGCACCGCGCTGGCACCGGCCGGGGCACCGGGCACCCGGGGAGGGCCACCGGGCACCCCAAAAACGGGCACCGGGCACCCCAAAATGGGCACTGGGCACCCCAAAATGGGCACTGGGTATCCCAAAATGGGCACTGGGTATCCCAAAATGGGCACTGGGATCCCAAAACGGGCACTGGGCACCCGGGGAGGGGCACCGGGCACCCCCAAATGGGCACCGGGCACCCCAAAATGGGCACCGGGCACCCGGGGAGGGGAACTGGGCACCCCAAAATGGGCACCGGGCACCCCAAAAAGGGCACCGGGCACCCGGGGAGGGGAACTGGGCACCCCAAAATGGGCACCGGGTATCCCAAAATGGGCACTGGGATCCCAAAACGGGCACTGGGCACCCCAAAATGGGCATTGGGCACCCGGGGATGGGCACACAGTATCTCAAAATGGGCCCCGGGCACCCTGATATGGGCACTGGTATCCCAAAATGAGCACTGGGCACCCCAAAATGGGCGCTGGGATCCCAGAATGGGCACTGGGCACCCCAAAATGGGCACTGGGTATCCTGGTATGGGCACTGGTATCCCAAAATGAGCACTGGGCACCCAAAATGGGCACTGGGTATCCTGGTATGGGCACCCAACAAGGGCACTGGGGCACCCCCAACATTCTGGAATGGGCACCCTTCACTGGGGCGCCAACTCGTGACCCCCAACAGGGGCACTGGGGCACCCCCAGCACCCCAGAGCGGGCACCCTGACCTGGGCACCGCTCCCCGCCCTCCCTCAGCGGGCACCCCCGTGCCCCCCGGGCTGGCGGTGCCACTCACGTGTAGGGGAAGACGCGGAAGGCGGGGTCGGTGCCGGGCACAGCGCGCAGGGTGGTGGTGATGTACTCTGCCAGGGCGCGGGCGGCGCGCAGGGCACCCGTGTACTCCTGCGACGTGCGCAGCGGGCGCTGGTACGCCATGAACCGGGTGGCTGCGGGCACGGCAGCGTCAGTGCCAGGCGGCGGGCACCGCGGGGCAGCGGGCACCACGGGGGCAATGTCAGCGCGGGGTGGTGGGCACCACGGGGGCGGTGGGGACCATGGGGCAGCGGGCACTTGGGGACAATGAATGGGCACCACAGGGACAGCGGGCACCGTGGGGGCAGTGGGCACTCTGGGGGCAGTGGGCACTCTGGGGGCAGTGGGCACTCTGGGCGCAGCGGGCACCACAGGGACAGCAGGCACCGCAGGGACAGTGGGCACTATGGGGAAGTGGGCACTTGGGGACAGTGGGCACTATGGGGAAGTGGGCACCACAGGGGCAGCGGGCACTTGGGGACAGCGGGTACCACAGGGCAATGGGTATCAAGGGGGCAGTGGGCACTCTGGGGGTAGTGGGCACCGCGGGGGCACCGTCACCACAGGGCAGTGGGCACCATGGGGGCAGCAGGCACCACAGGGGAAGTGAGCACCAGGGGGGCAGTGGGCACCCTTGTGGGCAGTGGGCACCCCAGCCCCCGTGCCCGTGCCACCCTCACTCACCCAGGATGGTGCCATTGTCGTCCATGCTCACCGAGGTGTCGTAGGCGCCCAGGCCACTGCGGGGACAGGGGGGGTCAGGGGACATGGGGGACACCCGGGGGACAGCCAGGACAGCCAGAGGGGACACAGGGTCAGGGGACGCCCAGGGCGGTGCCAGGGCGGTGCCACCGTGGTGCCACTCACCCCTTGGGGCAGTGCAGGGAGGGCCGGTCCTGCAGGAACCAGGGCAGGAACCGCTGGAACTCCTCGTCCGTGGGGCGGCGCAGCCGCTTCAGGCACTGCCCCAGGATGCAGCTGGGGTCAGCTGTGGGCACGACGGGGCAGTGTGGGCACCGGGCACCACCGTGGGCACACACGGGGTCAGCGTGGGCACACACGGGGTCAGTGCGGGCACACGGGGTCAGTGCGGGCACCGGACACCGCTCATCCCGCTGGGCACCACCACAGGCACACAAAGGGCACGTGGTGGCCGTCACAGCAGGCACCAAACTGGCACCCAGTGGGCATCACAGTAGATGCCAAATGACCACTGTGGTGGGCACCCAATGGACACCCAATGGACAGCCAGTGGGCATTCAATGGGCACCCAATGGTCATCATTGGTACCCAATGGCCCCTTGGTGGGCACCCAATGGGCACCCCATGAGCACCCAATGGCCGCCATGATGAGCACCCAATGGGCACCCCGAGCCCCCATGGTGGCACCCAATGATCACCCAACAGCCACCAGGGTGGGCACTCAATGGATACCCAAGAACCCCTCCATGGTGGGCACTCAATGGCCATTCCATGACCACCCAATGGGCACCCAATGACCACCATGATGAGCACCCAGTGGCTGCCATGATGAGCACCCAATGGGCACCCCCGAGCCCCCATGGTGGCACCCAGTGGCCACCCAACAGCCACCAGGATGGGCACTCATTTGCCATGGCGGTGGGCACTCAATGGATACCCAAGAACCCCTCCATGGTGGGCACTCAATGGCCACTCCATGACCACCCAATGGGCACCCAATGGCCCCCATGGTGGGCACTCAATGACCACCATGATGAGCACCCAATGGCTCCCATGGTGGGCACTCAATGGCCACCCCTGAGCACCCAATGGGCACCTAACAGCCGCCATGATGGGCACTCAATGACCACCATGATGAGCACCCAGTGGCTGCCATGATGAGCACCCAATGGGCACCCAATGGCCCCCATGGTGGGCACCCAAAGGCCACCCCATGAGCACCCAGTGGGCACCCCCTGGCCCCCATGGTGGGCACTCAATGGCCACCCCATGAGCACCCAGTGGGCACCCCCTGGCCCCCATGGTGGGCACTCAATGGCCACCCCATGAGCACCCAGTGGGCACCCCCTGGCCCCCATGGTGGGCACCCAAAGGCCACCCCATGAGCACCCAATGGGCACCCAATGGCCCCCATGGTGGGCACCCAAAGGCCACCCCATGAGCACCCAATGAGCACCCCCTGGCCCCCATGGTGGGTACTCAGTGGCCACCCCATGAGCACCCAGTGGGCACCCCCCGGCCCCCGGTGCCCGCGGTGCCCCCGGGCGCACTCACAGCTGGTGGAGGGGCAGAACTCGCCCTTGTGCTGCCCGCTCAGGTGGACGCGGCAGCAGCGCACCGTGGGGTTCAGCCAGTCCAGGAAATCGTCCAGCCACGAGGTGGCCGGGATGGCCAGGTAGGACCTGCGGAGGGCACGGCGCAGGGAGGGGCTGGCAGGGCCGGCGCTGCCGCCCGGGCTCCGGGGTGCCCGCGGGTGGGGTGGGCACTCACACGTTGGGGTAGCGCGTGGCCAGCTGGATGCTCTGCGTCAGCGAGTTGGCGTCGCAGCCCGAGCTGGAGCAGATGGCGTTGGTGCCGTTCTCCGAGGAGAAGTTGTACCCGCCCGTGGTGACGAAGTAGGTGGGCACGCCACGGCCAGGTACCGGTTCATGGCCGAGTAGTAGTCGAGCAGGTACGAGTCCTGGGCACGGCTGGCATCAGAGGGGGCACCCCAGGGCGCCCCAGAGGGCACAGAGGGGGCTCAAAGGGGCGCAGAGGAGGGAAAGGGGCACGGGGGCCCAAAGGGACACTGAGGGGCAGAGAGGGGTCCCGGTCTCCCCCATGCCACCCCTGTGCCCACCTCGGGCAGTGCCAGCTCCTGTCCAGCCCCACGGACACGTGGAAGAGCAGGAAGAGCCCGGAGCAGGCCAGGAACAGGAACAGCAGCACCTGGGGAGGGGGCTCTGCTCAGGGACCCGGGCACCAACACCCCCAGAGACCCCCGGGCACCAACACCCCCAGAGACCCCCCGGGCACCAACACCCCCCAGAGACCCCCCGGGCACCAACACCCCCAGAGACCCCCCGGGCACCAACCCCCCCAGAGACCCCCCGGGCACCAAAACCCCCCAGAGACCCCCCGGGCACCAACACCCCAGAGACCCCCCTGTGCCACCCCCAAAACCCCCCAGAGACACCCCGGGACCCCAAACCCCCCCCACGGCCCCTTGTGCCACCCCCAAACCCCCCACGGCCCCCTTGTGCACCCCCAAAACCCCCACGGCCCCCTTGTGCCACCCCAAAACCTCAGAGAACCCCCAGAGCCCCAAACCCCTGACAGAACTCTGGTGCCACCCCAAAAACACCAAATCCCTCAGGTCTCCCCAATGCCCCCCGTGCCCCCAATGCCCCCCAATGCCATCTTGTTCCCATGCCCCCCGTGCCCCCCATGTCCTCCAATGCCCCCCAATGCCTCCCCCTGCTCCCATGCCCCCTGTGCCCCCGTATTCCCAATTCCCCCCATGTCCCCAGTGCCCCCTGTGCCCCCCATGTCCCATGCCCCAATTCCCCCAATGCCCCCCGTGCCCCCGTGCCCCCCGTGCCCCCAATTCCCCCAATGCCCCCCGTGCCCCCCATGCCCCCAATTCCCCCAATGCCCCCTGTGCCCCCCCGTGCCCCCGTGCCCTCACCACGGCGGGTCTCACGAGGGGGTGCAGCAGCACGGGGGTGTAGCAGCGCTCCAGGAAGGGGCGCAGCAGCCCCCGGCCCGCCCCGGCCGTGCCCCCCTTGCCCGTCCCGCAGCAGCAGCAGAGGTCGAAGCGCCCGGCCTGGGTTGGCACGGCGGGGTTGGCACGGCAGGGTTGGCACGGCAGGGTTGGCACGGCTCCTCCACAGCCCCCCCCCCCGTGCCCTGTGGGTGTGCCCTGCCCAGCCTGGGCACTGCATGGGGACCCTCACCCACCCTGGGCATCCTTACACCCACCCCGGGGGCTTCGTGGGCACCCTGTGCCCACCCTAGGGACATTCTCACCCACCCCGTGCCCACCCTGGGGATCCTCACACCCACCTCGGGATCCCCCTGCCCGCCCCGTGCCCGCCCCGGGGTCTCCACGCCCACCCTGGGCACTTCTCACCCGCTGTAGGGACCCTCTCACCAACGCTGGGGTCCCCGTGCCCACCCTGTGCCCGCCCCTCGCACCCGGCCCGTGCCCCTTCGCCCCGGTGCCACCTCCTGTCGCCGCCTGTCGAGCGCCACCAGTGCCACGAAGCCGGACATCTGCAGCACGAAGTCCAGCGCGATGGCGAGCGCGGCCGTCAGGGCGAACGTGCGCACGGCGGGCATGGACGAGAGGGCACCTGCGTGCCCGGGCACCCCCCGGGTCACCGCAACGTCCCTGGCACCCCCCGGGTCCCCCTTGGCGTCACCAGGACCCCGTGCCAGCCGCCCCGACCGCACCACACCCCCCGGCCCGTGCCCCTTGTCCCCCGTGTCCCTGTGCCCACCCAGTGCCCCCCATGTCACCCCCGTGCCACCTCCATCCCCAGTGCCCCCGTGCCGTCGGTGTCCCTGTATCCCGGTGCCCTCTGTGCCCCCCATGTCCCTGTGCCACCCTGTGCTCCCTGTGCCCCCCATGTCCCTGTGCCCACCCAGTGCCCCCCATTCCCTGTGCCCCCTGCATGCCCCATATCCCTGTGCCCACCCTGTGCCCCCCATGTCCCTGTGCCCACCCTGCGCTCCTGTGCCCCCATGTCCCTGTGCCCCCCATTCCCTGTGCCCCCTGCATGCCCCGTATCCCTGTGCCCACCCTGTGCCCCCCATGTCCCCGTGCCCCCTTTGCCCCCCCGGTGCCCGCGGTGCCCCCTGCTCACCGAACAGGAAGCAGATGGTCTCGGAGAGGCTGCAGAGCAGCATGCTCGGTGCCACCTGTGCCAGCACCCGCCCCAGGTGCTGCTCCCGCGTCTCGCCCGGCTCCCGATGCGACTGCTGCTGCCACGGGGGGGGGTCAGGGGCACCCGGGGGCACCCAGGCACCCCAGACCCAGGGAACGCCCAGGGGGCACCCCCAGATGCCAAATTCCCCCATGCCCACAAATGCCAGCCTTGCCCCATGGGGATGCCTGTCCTGAAATGTGCCCCCACCCCTGATGCCCCAGTGCCAGCCGGTGCCCTCCAGTCCCCCGGTGCCCCCATCCCCAATGACACCCCATTCCCCGGTTCCCCCCGTGCCCCCGGTGCCCCCGATGCCCCCGGTGCCCCCAATGCCCCCCGGTGCCCCCCGTGCCCACCTGCAGCTCCTGCACGAAGATGAAGATGTTGTCGGCGCCACGGCCAGCACGAGGAAGGGCACGACCTCGATGATGATGAGGGACGAGGGCAAGCCCCAGCAGTGCCAGCAGCCCCATGGCGGCCAGCACGGCGCCCAGCACCACCACGATGCCCCCGAGCGCCAGCGTCACCTTGGACTCCACCTGCGGGCACCGCCGGGTGGGCACCCCCGGGTGGGCACCGCCGTCAGAACCCCCGGATCGGCACCGCCGGGTGGGCACCACGGGTCGGCACCCCCAGATTGGCACCGCCGGGTGGGCACCACGGGTCGGCACCCCCAAACGCCCCGGACTGGCACCCTGCATTGGCACCCCCGAACCCCTCCCGGGCTGCTGCCACCCCCCCGCAGTGCCCCTGGGACCACCGGGCTCCACCCGAACCCCCCGAACCCCCCGAACCCCCCGGATGTTCCCGATCCGCGACCCCCCGAACCCCTCGAATGCCCCGAACCGACACCCCCGGGCTCCCCGGTGCCACCTCCGCGCCCGCAGGGCTCAGCGGGTCCCCGTGCCACCCCAGAGCCCCAAACGGACCCTTTCCAGGCCCCTGTGCCACCCCCGGTGCCCCCAAACCGCCCTTTCCGGGTCCCCGTGCCACCCCAGAGCCCCCAAACCGGCCCTTTCCAGGTCCTGTGCCACCCCCGGTGCCCCTCGTCTCACCAGGTTCCTGTGCCCCTCTCGGTGCCCCCCGGGCTCACCGGGTGCCCGTGCCCCTCCCGGTGCCCTCGCGGTGCCCCCCGCTCACCAGGAGCCTCCTCCAGGCCGTGTACTCGCCCAGGGCCAGCGCGATGTAGGCGAACACCAGCAGGTAACTGACGGCGAACACCGGGATGTCCTCCCCGCTCGTGCGGTTGATCTCGTCCTCCAGAGAGCGCTGAGGGCACGGCGACAGTGAGGGGACACCGGGGACACCGGGGACACCGGGGACACCGGGGCACCGAGGGCACCGCGGGGCACAGGGGGGCACGGGGGCACAGAGGCGGGACAGGGGCAGGGAGGGCACTGCGGGCACCACGGGGACACGAGGAACACAAAGGGCACTGGGGACACAGAGGAGGGACAGGGACGTAGGGGACACCGGGGGGCACGGGGGGCACGGGGGGCACCGAGGGCACCGGGGACACCGGGGCATAGAGGGGGGACAGGGACACTGCGGGAACCTGGGGCGTGGGGGACACTGAGGACACTGGGGACACAGAAGGGGCACAGGGACACTGAGGACATGGAGGGGACATAGAGCGGGACAGGGACGTGGGGGGCACTGCGGGCACCAGGGGCATGGAGGGGACACGGGGTTCACCGAGGCCAATACGGACAGGGTGACACGGGTGACACCAGGGACACAGGGGGCACAGGGACACTGGGACATAGACAGGGGACAGGGACGTGGAGGACACGGGGGTCACCAGGGGCATGGGGGACATGGAGACATGGAGAGGACATGGGGACATAGAGCGGGACAGGGACGTGGGGGGCACTGCGGGCACCAGGGGCATGGGGGACACACGGAGGGGACATGGAAGTGGCACAGGGACAACGGGGACACTGAGGACGCGGAGGGGACACGGGGGCACTGCGGGCGCCAGGGGCATGGAGGGGACACGGGGTTCACCGAGGCCAATACGGACAGGGTGACACGGGTGACACCGCAAACACGGGGGGCACCGGGGACACCGGGGACATGGAAGGGACGTGGGGACACGGAGGTGGCGTAAGGGACACGGTGACACGGGTGACACCAGGGACACGGAGGGCACAGGGACATGGGAGGGGACACAACAGCCACACAGGGACACAGAGGGGACACGGAGGGGACACAGAGGGGACACGGAGGGACACAGCGGTCACACGGGACACAGAGGGACATGGGGGGGACGTGGAGGGGACACGGCGGTCACACGGGGACACAGAGGGATACGGAGAGGACATGGAGGGACACGGCGGTCACACAGGGACACAGAGGGACACGGAGGGGACACGGCGGTCACACAGGGACACGGAGGGGACACGGCGGTCACACAGGGACACAGAGGGGACACGGAGGGGACACGGCGGTCACACAGGGACACGCAGGGGACACGGTGCCCACCTCGGCCATGAAGGTGACCGAGAGGTTGTGGCGGTGGCGCCGCTGGAAGTCGCGCACCACGCTCAGGAACTGCCGCTCCCAGCTCAGCGCCCACTCCAGGCGCGGGTCCCCCGCGGGGAAATTGTTCAGCGAGTAGGTGACGATGAGCGCCTCGGCCTCCGTGTACTCGGACTCTGCGGGGACACGGCGGTGACACCGCGGGGACACCCCCGGGGACACCCCCGGGGACACCCCCGGGGACACCCCGGAGCCCCGAACGCCCCGCACCGTACCGCGGTATCCGCCCAGCGCGATGTACGGGAACACCGGCCCGCCGTACTCGGCCATGCAGCTCAGCTCCAGCGCCGTGATGTCCTTGAAGGAGAGCGGGGAGCTGGCGGCGACAGGGCCGGGCCGTCAGCGGGGGCTGTGCCCGCCCGGCCCCGGCCCCGGCCCCGCTGCCACCCGCGGGCACCCGGCTGGCATGGGGGATGCGTGGGTGGCACCCTGAACCCACGGCCTGGCACCCCAACAGTGATGCGGGACCCTGAACCCACGGCCTGGCACCCCAACAGTGATGTGGGACATGCGGGTGGCACCCTGAACCCACGGCCTGGCACCCCGGCTGGCATGGGGGATGCAGGTGGCATTCTGAACCCATGGGCAGGCACCCCAGAGCGATGGGGACATGTGGGTGACAGCCCAACAGCGATGGGGGACAGCCAGGTGGCAGCCCAGAGACACAGTCTGGCACCCCAGAGTGACGGGGACGTGCAGGTGGCACCCCAAACCCACATGGGCATCACCCCAACCCCATAGCTGGGCACCCCACGGTCACCGTGCCACACGGGGCACTCCACAGATGTCACCCCAGCCCCACACCTGGGCACCCCATGGTCACTGTGCCACACGGGGCACTCCACTGATGTCACCCCAGCCCCACACCTGGGCACCCCGCGGGCACCAAATCACGGACAGAGCCCCCTGGGCATCACCCTAGCCACACGACTGGGCACCCCATAGTCCCCACGCCATGTCCAGCACCCACAGATGCCACCCCAGCCCCACAGCTGGGCACCCCGTGGGCACCACGCCACGTCCAGCACCCTTGGGGCACCCGAACCCCACACCCGGGCACCCCGCAGCGACCGTGCCCCGCCGTGCCCCCCGCCCGCGCACCCACTTGACGCAGTAGATGAGGTGGTCGTGCCAGTCGACGGCGCCCTGCACTTTGCCATCCTGCTGCCAGCCGCGGAGCGCCAGGCGGCTGCGGTTGTTCTGGAAGTACTGCGTGACGCTGGACACGGCGCAGTCGCCCACGCCGGGCGCCGCGGGGTTCAGGGGGGCGTAGCACACGTCCCGCAGGGTGACGTTCCTGCCCCGCGCCCACGCCGCGGTGCCCGCCAGCTCCTCCTGCAGCTCCAGCAGCGCCAGCAGCACGTCCTGGGCCAGCACCCCGCTGAAGTTCTTGGTGCCCAGCACCACCGAGTCGTAGGCGGTGGTGCCCGGGCGCCCGGGCGCCGTCACGATCACCTGGTTGGTGCGCAGGAAGGGCCCGAAGTGGCGGTCGTGGAACTCCTTCTCCTGCCTGGCGCGGCTGCCCGGCGCCGACCAGAGCTGCACGGGGTCCGTGGTGAGCCGCAGGGTCGCCAGCCCGGCCGAGAGCCCGCGGCCACGGCCACGGCCACGGCCAGCACGGCCAGCGGCCAGGTGGCCACCAGGGTGCCCCAGCGGCGGAACGCCCGCTCCAGGCCGCGCTGCCAGGCCTCGCTGAGCCGCCGCGAGCACCCGCGGGCACGCGGCCTCGGCGCCGCCTCGGCCTCGGCCCGGCGGCACAGCACGGCCAGCAGGAAGGCCAGGGCCAGGCCGGCGAAGAGCAGCGCGCAGATGACCAGCACGCCGTCGGCGCGGCCGATGCGGAACGGCGGCGGAGGGTCGGCGGGGGGCACCGTGGGCGGGCACGCCCGGGGGCAGTCCTGGCACGAGCACGGCTCCTGCTCGGCGTCGGGCGCTCGGTCGCAGCCCCAGACGGGCGCGTCCAGCGGGGCGATGCCCTGGCCGGGCTCGGAGCCGTCGGGCAGCAGCTGGAAGTCGATCTGCAGCGGCGCCAGCCCGTTGTTCTTGTCGCCCTGGAAGTCCAGCCAGCGCTGGGCCGTGCACAGCTGGGCACCGTAGCGCCCGCACATGGTGGCGATGGCGTAGCCGCCCGTGGCGGGCATCCGCACGTCGCGGCACGAGGCGAAGGCGGCCTCGGCGTAGCGGCTGCGGTAGAAGAGCTGGTACTCCAGCACGGCCCGGGCGCCGGGCAGCGCCGCGGAGTCGGCCACGCGGGTGACGTTGGTGAACAGGCTCTGGTCGGGGCTGCAGATGTTGTGGCAGTAGAGGTTGGCGAAGTTGCGGGCGCAGGACGGGCACCGTGCCAGGACGGCGCCCGACAGCTCCACGCTGCGGCGCAGCGCGACCAGCTGGGCGTAGCTGCAGCAAACCCGCGCGGTGCCATTGTCGCCCGCGGCCAGCTCGGGGCACACCACGCGCAGCAGGGACAGCAGGGCGCCCCGCGCCTCCCGCGCCGGCGTGTTGGACAGGCAGGGCACCTTGGAGGGCACCAGAGACGAGTTCACCTCGGGGTTGCGGCCGCACTCGCCGTAGAAGGCGCAGACGCCGCCTGGTGCACCGGGGTCAGCGACGGCGACGCCTGCGGGCACAGGGACGGGGCGGTGGCACGGCGGCGGCACCTCGAGGGGTTCCTGATGGGCACCGAGGAGGTGTCGCCACAGCTCCGGCGCCTTCAGTTCCGCCAAACCGCGCCCAGATGGCACCAGTGGGCATCGTGGCATTGTACCCACGTTCTGCACCTCCGGTTCCTCCAAACGTCACCCAGTGCCCACCACGGCGGTGTCCCCTCCGTTCTGCCACCCCAGTTCCTCCAAACGTCACCCAAATGTCACCAGCGGGCACCACGACCGTGTGCCCGTGGCTCTGCCACCTTCAGGTCCTCCAACGACACCCAAATGGCACCCGAAGGGCACCACGGCATCATCCCCACGTTCTGCCACCCCAGTTCCTCCAAATGTCACCCGAATGCCACCCAAAGGGCACCACAGCGGTGTCCCCATGGCTCTGCCACCTTTGGTTCCTCCAAACCGCACCCGGATGGCACCAGCGGGCATCGTGGCATTGTACCCACGTTCTGCCACCTCCAGGTCCTCCAAATGGCACCCAAAGGGCACCACGGCGGTGTCCCCTCCATTCTGTCACCCCGGTTCCACCAAATGGCACCCGAGTGGCACCTGATGGGCACCACAATGTACCCAGAGCTCTGCCATTTCCAGGTCCTCCAACAGCGCCCAAATGGCACCAAAGGGCACCACGGCGGTGTCCCACGGCTCTGCCACCTTTGGTTCCTCCAACCACACCCAGATGGCACCTAAATGTCACCCGATGCCACCCAAAGGGCACCACAGCAGTGTCCCTCCATTCTGTCACCCAGCCCCTCCAAACGGCACCCAAGTGGCACCCAAGTGGCACCTGATGGGCACCGCAACATTGTCCCCACTCTGCCACTCTCAGCCCGTCCAAACGTCACCCAAATGCCACCCAAGGGGCACCTGATGGGCACCATGGAGGTGTCCCCCTGCTCTGCCACTCTCGGTCTCCCCAGTGCCACCCAGCTGTCACCGGGTGCCACCCGAGGGCACCACAAGGAGCGGCTCTGCCACTCCCAGCTCCTGCACATCAGCCCTGACTGGCATCCAAAGGGCACCAAGGGGTGCCCCCACCCTGCCACCTCTGAACGCCACCCAGATGTCACCCAGTGGGTGCCACAACGGCGTCCCCAGCTCTGCCACCTCTCAATGTCACACTATGGGCACCCAAAGGGCACCCAACGGCACCCAAAGGGCACCACAGCAGTGTCCCCCTCAGCCCCTCCCAAATGCCACCAGCGGGCACCACACCCGTGTGCCCCGAGCTCTGCCACCCAAAACCTCCCAAATGTCACCAGGTGGGCACCACACCCGTGTGCCCTGAGCTCTGCCACCCCAAAACCTTCCAATGCCACCGGGTGGGCAA
>NW_026948695.1:0-54016 GCF_035770615.1 Melospiza melodia melodia | reverse complement strand
TACATCCGTGCAACTTCTAGAACACGATGGGAGATGTTTTCTGTGCTGGCACAGTTTTTCCTAGCCAGACATAGTGGAAAAGCTTGTTGCCGAGGTGTAGATGAGAAGAGGAGCTAAAGAGGAAGGTAGGATGCTCTCCGGAGGTAAGAGCCGCTGCCGGGCGTCTTTCGGCAGAAGCCGCGCTAAGGAGAGCACTGTGAGCGGCACAATCGTCTTTGCGCGAAGAAGCCGCTTCTTGGGCTCCGGCAGCCGGCGAGAGCGGCAGCTTCGGGAAGGTGAAGAAGCAAGCTGTACAACACTGGGATTGTGTGCGCACCTTGCCAACTGATAGAAAACAGTACCTTTGCACTCTCCCTGACTTTTCCAATCACAGGAACATTCGATTGGAAGCCGTTTTGGACAACTTTTCTTTTCTTCCTGCCAAACACTTGGCAGACATCCGTGCAACTTCTAGAACACGATGGGAGATGTTTTCTGTGCTGGCACAGTTTTTCCTAGCCAGACATAGTGGAAAAGCTTGTTGCCGAGGTGTAGATGAGAAGAGGAGCTAAAGAGGAAGGTAGGATGCTCTCCGGAGGTAAGAGCCGCTGCCGGGCGTCTTTCGGCAGAAGCCGCGCTAAGGAGAGCCCTGTGAGCGGCACAATCGTCTTTGCGCGAAGAAGCCGCTTCTTGGGCTCCGGCAGCCGGCGAGAGCGGCAGCTTCGGGAAGGTGAAGAAGCAAGCTGTACAACACTGGGATTGTGTGCGCACCTTGCCAACTGATAGAAAACAGTACCTTTGCACTCTCCTGACTTTTCCAATCACAGGAACATTCGATTGGAAGCTGTTTTGGACAACTTTTCTTTCTTCCTGCCAAACACTTGGCAGACATCCGTGCAACTTCTAGAACACGATGGGAGATGTTTTCTGTGCTGGCACAGTTTTTCCTAGCCAGACATAGTGGAAAAGCTTGTTGCCGAGGTGTAGAATGAGAAGAGGAGCTAAAGAGGAAGGTAGGATGCTCTCCGGAGGTAAGAGCCGCTGCCGGGCGTCTTTCGCAGAAGCCGCGCTAAGGAGAGCGCTGTGAGCGGCACAATCGTCTTTGCGCGAAGAAGCCGCTTCTTGGGCTCCGGCAGCCGGCGAGAGCGGCAGCTTCGGGAAGGTGAAGAAGCAAGCTGTACAACACTGGGATTGTGTGCGCACCTTGCCAACTGATAGAAAACAGTACCTTTGCACTCTCCTGACTTTTTCAATCACAGGAACATTCGATTGGAAGCCGTTTTGGACAACTTTTCTTTTCTTCCTGCCAAACACTTGGCAGACATCCGTGCAACTTCTAGAACACGATGGCAGATGTTTTCTGTGCTGGCACAGTTTTTCCTAGCCAGACATAGTGGAAAAGCTTGTTGCCGAGGTGTAGATGAGAAGAGGAGCTAAAGAGGAAGGTAGGATGCTCTCCGGAGGTAAGAGCCGCTGCCGGGCGTCTTTCGGCAGAAGCCGCGCTAAGGAGGAGCGCTGTGAGCGGCACAATCGTCTTTGCGCGAAGAAGCCGCTTCTTGGGCTCCGGCAGCCGGCGAGAGCGGCAGCTTCGGGAAGGTGAAGAAGCAAGCTGTACAACACTGGGATTGTGTGCGCACCTTGCCAACTGATAGAAAACAGTACCTTTGCACTCTCCTGACTTTTCCAATCACAGGAACATTCGATTGGAAGCTGTTTTGGACAACTTTTCTTTTCTTCCTGCCAAACACTTGGCAGACATCCGTGCAACTTCTAGAACACGATGGGAGATGTTTTTCTGTGCTGGCACAGTTTTTCCTAGCCAGACATAGTGGAAAAGCTTGTTGCCGAGGTGTAGATGAGAAGAGGAGCTAAAGAGGAAGGTAGGATGCTCTCCGGAGGTAAGAGCCGCTGCCGGGCGTCTTTCGGCAGAAGCCGCGCTAAGGAGAGCGACTGTGAGCGGCACAATCGTCTTTGCGCGAAGAAGCCGCTTCTTGGGCTCCGGCAGCCGGCGAGAGCGGCAGCTTCGGGAAGGTGAAGAAGCAAGCTGTACAACACTGGGATTGTGTGCGCACCTTGCCAACTGATAGAAAACAGTACCTTTGCACTCTCCTGACTTTTCCCAATCACAGGAACATTCGATTGGAAGCTGTTTTTGGACAACTTTTCTTTTCTTCCTGCCAAAACACTTGGCAGACATCCGTGCAACTTCTAGAACACGATGGGAGATGTTTTCTGTGCTGGCACAGTTTTTTCCTAGCCAGACATAGTGGAAAAGCTTGTTGCCGAGGTGTAGATGAGAAGAGGAGCTAAAGAGGAAGGTAGGATGCTCTCCGGAGGTAAGAGCCGCTGCCGGGCGTCTTTCGGCAGAAGCCGCGCTAAGGAGAGCACTGTGAGCGGCACAATCGTCTTTGCGCGAAGAAGCCGCTTCTTGGGCTCCGGCAGCCGGCGAGAGCGGCAGCTTCGGGAAGGTGAAGAAGCAAGCTGTACAACACTGGGATTGTGTGCGCACCTTGCCAACTGATAGAAAAACAGTACCTTTGCACTCTCCTGACTTTTCCAATCACAGGAACATTCGATTGGAAGCCGTTTTGGACAACTTTCTTTCTTCCTGCCAAACACTTGCAGACATCCGTGCAACTTCTAGAACACGATGGGAGATGTTTTCTGTGCTGGCACAGTTTTTCCTAGCCAGACATAGTGGAAAAGCTTGTTGCCGAGGTGTAGATGAGAAGAGGAGCTAAAGAGGAAGGTAGGATGCTCTCCGGAGGTAAGAGCCGCTGCCGGGCGTCTTTCGGCAGAAGCCGCGCTAAGGAGAGCCCTGTGAGCGGCACAATCGTCTTTGCGCGAAGAAGCCGCTTCTTGGGCTCCGGCAGCCGGCGAGAGCGGCAGCTTCGGGAAGGTGAAGAAGCAAGCTGTACAACACTGGGATTGTGTGCGCACCTTGCCAACTGATAGAAAAACAGTACCTTTGCACTCTCCTGACTTTTCCAATCACAGGAACATTCGATTGGAAGCTGTTTTGGACAACTTTTCTTTTCTTCCTGCCAAACACTTGGCAGACATCCGTGCAACTTCTAGAACACGATGGGAGATGTTTTCTGTGCTGGCACAGTTTTTCCTAGCCAGACATAGTGGAAAAGCTTGTTGCCGAGGTGTAGATGAGAAGAGGAGCTAAAGAGGAAGGTAGGATGCTCTCCGGAGGTAAGAGCCGCTGCCGGGCGTCTTTCGGCAGAAGCCGCGCTAAGGAGAGCGCTGTGAGCGGCACAATCGTCTTTGCGCGAAGAAGCCGCTTCTTGGGCTCCGGCAGCCGGCGAGAGCGGCAGCTTCGGGAAGGTGAAGAAGCAAGCTGTACAACACTGGGATTGTGTGCGCACCTTGCCAACTGATAGAAAACAGTACCTTTGCACTCTCCTGACTTTTCCAATCACAGGAACATTCGATTGGAAGCCGTTTTGGACAACTTTTCTTTTCTTCCTGCCAAACACTTGGCAGACATCCGTGCAACTTCTAGAAACACGATGGGAGATGTTTTCTGTGCTGGCACAGTTTTTTCCTAGCCAGACATAGTGGAAAAGCTTGTTGCCGAGGTGTAGATGAGAAGAGGAGCTAAAGAGGAAGGTAGGATGCCTCTCCGGAGGTAAGAGCCGCTGCCGGGCGTCTTTCGGCAGAAGCCGCGCTAAGGAGAGCCCTGTGAGCGGCACAATCGTCTTTGCGCGAAGAAGCCGCTTCTTGGGCCTCCGGCAGCCGGCGAGAGCGGCAGCTTCGGGAAGGTGAAGAAGCAAGCTGGTACAACACTGGGATTGTGTGCGCCCCTTGCCAACTGATAGAAAACAGTACCTTTGCACTCTCCTGACTTTTCCAATCACAGGAACATTCGATTGGAAGCCTGTTTTGGACAACTTTTCTTTTCTTCCTGCCAAACACTTGGCAGAATCCGTGCAACTTCTAGAACACGATGGGAGATGTTTTCTGTGCTGGCACAGTTTTTCCTAGCCAGACATAGTGGAAAAGCTTGTTGCCGAGGTGTAGATGAGAAGAGGAGCTAAAGAGGAAGGTAGGATGCTCTCCGGAGGTAAGAGCCGCTGCCGGGCGTCTTTCGGCAGAAGCCGCGCTAAGGAGAGCGCTGTGAGCGGCACAATCGTCTTTGCGCGAAGAAGCCGCTTTCTTGGGCTCCGGCAGCCGGCGAGAGCGGCAGCTTCGGGAAGGTGAAGAAGCAAGCTGTACAACACTGGGATTGTGTGCGCACCTTGCCAACTGATAGAAAAACAGTACCTTTGCACTCTCCTGACTTTTCAATCACAGGAACATTCGATTGGAAGCTGTTTTGGACAACTTTTCTTTTCTTCCTGCCAAACACTTGGCAGACATCCGTGCAACTTCTAGAACACGATGGGAGATGTTTTCTGTGCTGGCACAGTTTTTCCTAGCCAGACATAGTGGAAAAGCTTGTTGCCGAGGTGTAGATGAGAAGAGGAGCTAAAGAGGAAGGTAGGATGCTCTCCGGAGGTAAGAGCCGCTGCCGGGCGTCTTTCGGCAGAAGCCGCGCTAAGGAGAGCACTGTGAGCGGCACAATCGTCTTTGCGCGAAGAAGCCGCTTCTTGGGCTCCGGCAGCCGGCGAGAGCGGCAGCTTCGGGAAGGTGAAGAAGCAAGCTGTACAACACTGGGATTGTGTGCGCACCTTGCCAACTGATAGAAAACAGTACCTTTGCACTCTCCTGACTTTTCCAATCACAGGAACATTCGATTGGAAGCCGTTTTGGACAACTTTTCTTTTCTTCCTGCCAAACACTTGGCAGACATCCGTGCAAACTTCTAGAACACGATGGCAGATGTTTTCTGTGCTGGCACAGTTTTTCCTAGCCAGACATAGTGGGAAAAGCTTGTTGCCGAGGTGTAGATGAGAAGAGGAGCTAAAGAGGAAGGTAGGATGCTCTCCGGAGGTAAGAGCCGCTGCCGGGCGTCTTTCGGCAGAAGCCGCGCTAAGGAGAGCGCTGTGAGCGGCACAATCGTCTTTGCGCGAAGAAGCCGCTTCTTGGGCTCCGGCAGCCGGCGAGAGCGGCAGCTTCGGGAAGGTGAAGAAGCAAGCTGTACAAACACTGGGATTGTGTGCGCACCTTGCCAACTGATAGAAAAACAGTACCTTTGCACTCTCCTGACTTTTTCAATCACAGGAACATTCGATTGGAAGCAGTTTTGGACAACTTTTCTTTTCTTCCTGCCAAACACTTGGCAGACATCCGTGCAACTTCTAGAACACGATGGCAGATGTTTTCTGTGCTGGCACAGTTTTTTCCTAGCCAGACATAGTGGGAAAAGCTTGTTGCCGAGGTGTAGATGAGAAGAGGAGCTAAAGAGGAAGGTAGGATGCTCTCCGGAGGTAAGAGCCGCTGCCGGGCGTCTTTCGGCAGAAGCCGCGCTAAGGAGAGCGCTGTGAGCGGCACAATCGTTCTTTGCGCGAAGAAGCCGCTTCTTGGGCTCCGGCAGCCGGCGAGAGCGGCAGCTTCGGGAAGGTGAAGAAGCAAGCTGTACAACACTGGGATTGTGTGCGCACCTTGCCAACTGATAGAAAACAGTACCTTTGCACTCTCCTGACTTTTCCAATCACAGGAACATTCGATTGGAAGCCGTTTTGGACAACTTTTCTTTTCTTCCTGCCAAACACTTGGCAGACATCCGTGCAACTTCTAGAACACGATGGAGATGTTTTCTGTGCTGGCACAGTTTTTTCCTAGCCAGACATAGTGGGAAAAGCTTGTTGCCGAGGTGTAGATGAGAAGAGGAGCTAAAGAGGAAGGTAGGATGCTCTCCGGAGGTAAGAGCCGCTGCCGGGCGTCTTTCGGCAGAAGCCGCGCTAAGGAGAGCACTGTGAGCGGCACAATCGTCTTTGCGCGAAGAAGCCGCTTCTTGGGCTCCGGCAGCCGGCGAGAGCGGCAGCTTCGGGAAGGTGAAGAAGCAAGCTGTACAACACTGGGATTGTGTGCGCACCTTGCCAACTGATAGAAAACAGTACCTTTGCACTCTCCTGACTTTTTCAATCACAGGAACATTCGATTGGAAGCCGTTTTGGACAACTTTTCTTTTCTTCCTGCCAAACACTTGGCAGACATCCGTGCAACTTCTAGAACACGATGGCAGATGTTTTCTGTGCTGGCACAGTTTTTTCCTAGCCAGACATAGTGGAAAAGCTTGTTGCCGAGGTGTAGATGAGAAGAGGAGCTAAAGAGGAAGGTAGGATGCTCTCCGGAGGTAAGAGCCGCTGCCGGGCGTCTTTCGGCAGAAGCCGCGCTAAGGAGAGCACTGTGAGCGGCACAATCGTCTTTGCGCGAAGAAGCCGCTTCTTGGGCTCCGGCAGCCGGCGAGAGCGGCAGCTTCGGGAAGGTGAAGAAGCAAGCTGTACAACACTGGGATTGTGTGCGCACCTTGCCAACTGATAGAAAACAGTACCTTTGCACTCTCCTGACTTTTCAATCACAGGAACATTCGATTGGAAGCCGTTTTGGACAACTTTTCTTTCTTCTGCCAAACACTTGGCAGACATCCGTGCAACTTCTAGAACACGATGGGAGATGTTTTCTGTGCTGGCACAGTTTTTCCTAGCCAGACATAGTGGAAAAAGCTTGTTGCCGAGGTGTAGATGAGAAGAGGAGCTAAAGAGGAAGGTAGGATGCTCTCCGGAGGTAAGAGCCGCTGCCGGGCGTCTTTCGGCAGAAGCCGCGCTAAGGAGAGCACTGTGAGCGGCACAATCGTCTTTGCGCGAAGAAGCCGCTTCTTGGGCTCCGGCAGCCGGCGAGAGCGGCAGCTTCGGGAAGGTGAAGAAGCAAGCTGTACAACACTGGGATTGTGTGCGCACCTTGCCAACTGATAGAAAACAGTACCTTTGCACTCTCCTGACTTTTCCAATCACAGGAACATTCGATTGGAAGCTGTTTTGGACAACTTTTCTTTTTCTTCCTGCCAAACACTCTGGCAGACATCCGTGCAACTTCTAGAACACGATGGGAGATGTTTTCTGTGCTGGCACAGTTTTTTCCTAGCCAGACATAGTGGAAAAGCTTGTTGCCGAGGTGTAGATGAGAAGAGGAGCTAAAGAGGAAGGTAGGATGCTCTCCGGAGGTAAGAGCCGCTGCCGGGCGTCTTTCGGCAGAAGCCGCGCTAAGGAGAGCACTGTGAGCGGCACAATCGTCTTTGCGCGAAGAAGCCGCTTCTTGGGCTCCGGCAGCCGGCGAGAGCGGCAGCTTCGGGGAAGGTGAAGAAGCAAGCTGTACAACACTGGGATTGTGTGCGCACCTTGCCAACTGATAGAAAAACAGTACCTTTGCACTCTCCTGACTTTTCCAATCACAGGAACATTCGATTGGAAGCCGTTTTGGACAACTTTTCTTCCTGCCAAACACTTGGCAGACATCCGTGCAACTTCTAGAACACGATGGGAGATGTTTTCTGTGCTGAGACAGTTTTCCTAGCCAGACATAGTGGAAAAGCTTGTTGCCGAGGTGTAGATGAGAAGAGGAGCTAAAGAGGAAGGTAGGATGCTCTCCGGAGGTAAGAGCCGCTGCCGGGCGTCTTTCGGCAGAAGCCGCGCTAAGGAGAGCCCTGTGAGCGGCACAATCGTCTTTGCGCGAAGAAGCCGCTTCTTGGGCTCCGGCAGCCGGCGAGAGCGGCAGCTTCGGGAAGGTGAAGAAGCAAGCTGTACAACACTGGGATTGTGTGCGCACCTTGCCAACTGATAGAAAACAGTACCTTTGCACTCTCCTGACTTTTCCAATCACAGGAACATTCGATTGGAAGCTGTTTTGGACAACTTTTCTTTTCTTCCTGCCAAACACTTGGCAGACATCCGTGCAACTTCTAGAACACGATGGGAGATGTTTTCTGTGCTGGCACAGTTTTTCCTAGCCAGACATAGTGGAAAAAGCTTGTTGCCGAGGTGTAGATGAGAAGAGGAGCTAAAGAGGAAGGTAGGATGCTCTCCGGAGGTAAGAGCCGCTGCCGGGCGTCTTTCGGCAGAAGCCGCGCTAAGGAGAGCGCTGTGAGCGGCACAATCGTCTTTGCGCGAAGAAGCCGCTTCTTGGGCTCCGGCAGCCGGCGAGAGCGGCAGCTTCGGGAAGGTGAAGAAGCAAGCTGTACAACACTGGGATTGTGTGCGCACCTTGCCAACTGATAGAAAACAGTACCTTTGCACTCTCCTGACTTTTCCAATCACAGGAACATTCGATTGGAAGCTGTTTTTGGACAACTTTTCTTTTCTTCCTGCCAAACACTTGGCAGACATCCGTGCAACTTCTAGAACACGATGGGAGATGTTTTCTGTGCTTAGCACAGTTTTTCCTAGCCAGACATAGTGGAAAAGCTTGTTGCCGAGGTGTAGATGAGAAGAGGAGCTAAAGAGGAAGGTAGGATGCTCTCCGGAGGTAAGAGCCGCTGCCGGGCGTCTTTCGGCAGAAGCCGCGCTAAGGAGAGCCCTGTGAGCGGCACAATCGTCTTTGCGCGAAGAAGCCCGCTTCTTGGGCTCCGGCAGCCGGCGAGAGCGGCAGCTTCGGGAAGGTGAAGAAGCAAGCTGTACAACACTGGGATTGTGTGCGCACCTTGCCAACTGATAGAAAACAGTACCTTTGCACTCTCCTGACTTTTCCAATCACAGGAACATTCGATTGGAAGCCTGTTTTGGACAACTTTTCTTTTCTTCCTGCCAAACACTTGGCAGACATCCGTGCAACTTCTAGAACACGATGGGAGATGTTTTCTGTGCTGGCACAGTTTTTCCTAGCCAGACATAGTGGAAAAGCTTGTTGCCGAGGTGTAGATGAGAAGAGGAGCTAAAGAGGAAGGTAGGGATGCTCTCCGGAGGTAAGAGCCGCTGCCGGGCGTCTTTCGGCAGAAGCCGCGCTAAGGAGAGCGCTGTGAGCGGCACAATCGTCTTTGCGCGAAGAAGCCGCTTCTTGGGCTCCGGCAGCCGGCGAGAGCGGCAGCTTCGGGAAGGTGAAGAAGCAAGCTGTACAACACTGGGATTGTGTGCGCACCTTGCCAACTGATAGAAAACAGTACCTTTGCACTCTCCTGACTTTTCCAATCACAGGAACATTCGATTGGAAAGCTGTTTTGGACAACTTTTCTTTTCTTCCTGCCAAACACTTGGCAGACATCCGTGCAACTTCTAGAACACGATGGGAGATGTTTTCTGTGCTGGCACAGTTTTTCCTAGCCAGACATAGTGGAAAAGCTTGTTGCCGAGGTGTAGATGAGAAGAGGAGCTAAAGAGGAAGGTAGGATGCTCTCCGGAGGTAAGAGCCGCTGCCGGGCGTCTTTCGGCAGAAGCCGCGCTAAGGAGAGCACTGTGAGCGGCACAATCGTCTTTGCGCGAAGAAGCCGCTTCTTGGGCTCCGGCAGCCGGCGAGAGCGGCAAGCTTCGGGAAGGTGAAGAAGCAAGCTGTACAAACACTGGGATTGTGTGCGCACCTTGCCAACTGATAGAAAACAGTACCTTTGCACTCTCCTGACTTTTCCAATCACAGGAACATTCGATTGGAAGCTGTTTTGGACAACTTTTCTTTTCTTCCTGCCAAACACTTGGCAGACATCCGTGCAACTTCTAGAACACGATGGGAGATGTTTTCTGTGCTGGCACAGTTTTTCCTAGCCAGACATAGTGGAAAAAGCTTGTTGCCGAGGTGTAGATGAGAAGAGGAGCTAAAGAGGAAGGTAGGATGCTCTCCGGAGGTAAGAGCCGCTGCCGGGCGTCTTTCGGCAGAAGCCGCGCTAAGGAGAGCACTGTGAGCGGCACAATCGTCTTTGCGCGAAGAAGCCGCTTCTTGGGCTCCGGCAGCCGGCGAGAGCGGCAGCTTCGGGAAGGTGAAGAAGGCAAGCTGTACAACACTGGGATTGTGTGCGCACCTTGCCAACTGATAGAAAACAGTACCTTTGCACTCTCCTGACTTTTCCAATCACAGGAACATTCGATTGGAAGCTGTTTTGGACAACTTTTCTTTTCTTCCTGCCAAACACTTGGCAGACATCCGTGCAACCTTCTAGAACACGATGGGAGATGTTTTTCTGTGCTGGCACAGTTTTTCCTAGCAGACATAGTGGAAAAGCTTGTTGCCGAGGTGTAGATGAGAAGAGGAGCTAAAGAGGAAGGTAGGATGCTCTCCGGAGGTAAGAGCCGCTGCCGGGCGTCTTTCGGCAGAAGCCGCGCTAAGGAGAGCACTGTGAGCGGCACAATCGTCTTTGCGCGAAGAAGCCGCTTCTTGGGCTCCGGCAGCCGGCGAGAGCGGCAGCTTCGGGAAGGTGAAGAAGCAAGCTGTACAACACTGGGATTGTGTGCGCACCTTGCCAACTGATAGAAAAACAGTACCTTTTGCACTCTCCTGACTTTTTTCCAATCACAGGAACATTCGATTGGAAGCTGTTTTGGACAACTTTTCTTTTCTTCCTGCCAAACACTTGGCAGACATCCGTGCAACTTCTAGAACACGATGGGAGATGTTTTCTGTGCTGGCACAGTTTTTCCTAGCCAGACATAGTGGAAAAGCTTGTTGCCGAGGTGTAGATGAGAAGAGGAGCTAAAGAGGAAGGTAGGATGCTCTCCGGAGGTAAGAGCCGCTGCCGGGCGTCTTTCGGCAGAAGCCGCGCTAAGGAGAGCACTGTGAGCGGCACAATCGTCCTTTGCGCGAAGAAGCCGCTTCTTGGGCTCCGGCAGCCGGCGAGAGCGGCAGCTTCGGGAAGGTGAAGAAGCAAGCTGTACAACACTGGGATTGTGTGCGCACCTTGCCAACTGATAGAAAAACAGTACCTTTGCACTCTCCTGACTTTTCCAATCACAGGAACATTCGATTGGAAGCTGTTTTGGACAACTTTTCTTTTCTTCCTGCCAAACACTTGGCAGACATCCGTGCAACTTCTAGAACACACGATGGGAGATGTTTTCTGTGCTGGCACAGTTTTTCTAGCCAGACATAGTGGAAAAGCTTGTTGCCGAGGTGTAGATGAGAAGAGGAGCTAAAGAGGAAGGTAGGATGCTCTCCGGAGGTAAGAGCCGCTGCCGGGCGTCTTTCGGCAGAAGCCGCGCTAAGGGAGAGCACTGTGAGCGGCACAATCGTCTTTGCGCGAAGAAGCCGCTTCTTGGGCTCCGGCAGCCGGCGAGAGCGGCAGCTTCGGGAAGGTGAAGAAGCAAGCTGTACAACACTGGGATTGTGTGCGCACCCTTGCCAACTGATAGAAAACAGTACCTTTGCACTCTCCTGACTTTTCCAATCACAGGAACATTCGATTGGAAGCCGTTTTGGACAACTTTTCTTTTCTTCCTGCCAAACACTTGGCAGACATCCGTGCAACTTCTAGAACACGATGGGAGATGTTTTCTGTGCTGGCACAGTTTTTCCTAGCCAGACATAGTGGGAAAAGCTTGTTGCCGAGGTGTAGATGAGAAGAGGAGCTAAAGAGGAAGGTAGGATGCTCTCCGGAGGTAAGAGCCGCTGCCGGGCGTCTTTCGGCAGAAGCCGCGCTAAGGAGAGCACTGTGAGCGGCACAATCGTCTTTGCGCGAAGAAGCCGCTTCTTGGGCTCCGGCAGCCGGCGAGAGCGGCAGCTTCGGGAAGGTGAAGAAGCAAGCTGTACAACACTGGGATTGTGTGCGCACCTTGCCAACTGATAGAAAACAGTACCTTTGCACTCTCCTGACTTTTCCAATCACAGGAACATTCGATTGGAAGCTGTTTTGGACAACTTTTTCTTTTCTTCCTGCCAAACACTTGGCAGACATCCGTGCAACTTCTAGAACACGATGGGAGATGTTTTCTGTGCTGGCACAGTTTTTCCTAGCCAGACATAGTGGGAAAAGCTTGTTGCCGAGGTGTAGATGAGAAGAGGAGCTAAAGAGGAAGGTAGGATGCTCTCCGGAGGTAAGAGCCGCTGCCGGGCGTCTTTCGGCAGAAGCCGCGCTAAGGAGAGCGCTGTGAGCGGCACAATCGTCTTTGCGCGAAGAAGCCGCTTCTTGGGCTCCGGCAGCCGGCGAGAGCGGCAGCTTCGGGAAGGTGAAGAAGCAAGCTGTACAACACTGGGATTGTGTGCGCACCTTGCCAACTGATAGAAAACAGTACCTTTGCACTCTCCTGACTTTTCCAATCACAGGAAACATTCGATTGGAAGCTGTTTTGGACAACTTTTCTTTTCTTCCTGCCAAACACTTGGCAGACATCCGTGCAACTTCTAGAACACGATGGGAGATGTTTTCTGTGCTGGCACAGTTTTTTCCTAGCCAGACATAGTGGGAAAAGCTTGTTGCCGAGGTGTAGATGAGAAGAGGAGCTAAAGAGGAAGGTAGGATGCTCTCCGGAGGTAAGAGCCGCTGCCGGGCGTCTTTCGGCAGAAGCCGCGCTAAGGAGAGCGCTGTGAGCGGCACAATCGTCTTTGCGCGAAGAAGCCGCCTTCTTGGGCTCCGGCAGCCGGCGAGAGCGGCAGCTTCGGGAAGGTGAAGAAGCAAGCTGTACAACACTGGGATTGTGTGCGCACCTTGCCAACTGATAGAAAAACAGTACCTTTGCACTCTCCTGACTTTTCCAATCACAGGAACATTCGATTGAAGCTGTTTTGGACAACTTTTCTTTTCTTCCTGCCAAACACTTGGCAGACATCCGTGCAACTTCTAGAACACGATGGGAGATGTTTTCTGTGCTGGCACAGATTTTTCCTAGCCAGACATAGTGGAAAAGCTTGTTGCCGAGGTGTAGATGAGAAGAGGAGCTAAAGAGGAAGGTAGGATGCTCTCCGGAGGTAAGAGCCGCTGCCGGGCGTCTTTCGGCAGAAGCCGCGCTAAGGAGAGCGCTGTGAGCGGCACAATCGTCTTTGCGCGAAGAAGCCGCTTCTTGGGCTCCGGCAGCCGGCGAGAGCGGCAGCTTCGGGAAGGTGAAGAAGCAAGCTGTACAACACTGGGATTGTGTGCGCACCTTGCCAACTGATAGAAAACAGTACCTTTGCACTCTCCTGACTTTTCCAATCACAGGAACATTCGATTGGAAGCTGTTTTTGGACAACTTTTCTTTTCTTCCTGCCAAACACTTGGCAGACATCCGTGCAACTCTAGAACACGATGGGAGATGTTTTCTGTGCTGGCCACAGTTTTTCCTAGCCAGACATAGTGGAAAAGCTTGTTGCCGAGGTGTAGATGAGAAGAGGAGCTAAAGAGGAAGGTAGGATGCTCTCCGGAGGTAAGAGCCGCTGCCGGGCGTCTTTCGGCAGAAGCCGCGCTAAGGAGAGCGCTGTGAGCGGCACAATCGTCTTTGCGCGAAGAAGCCGCTTCTTGGGCTCCGGCAGCCGGCGAGAGCGGCAGCTTCGGGAAGGTGAAGAAGCAAGCTGTACAACACTGGGATTGTGTGCGCACCTTGCCAACTGATAGAAAACAGTACCTTTGCACTCTCCTGACTTTTCCAATCACAGGAACATTCGATTGGAAGCTGTTTTGGACAACTTTTCTTTTCTTCCTGCCAAACACTTGGCAGACATCCGTGCAACTTCTAGAACACGATGGGAGATTGTTTTTCTGTGCTGGCACAGTTTTTCCTAGCCAGACATAGTGGAAAAGCTTGTTGCCGAGGTGTAGATGAGAAGAGGAGCTAAAGAGGAAGGTAGGATGCTCTCCGGAGGTAAGAGCCGCTGCCGGGCGTCTTTCGGCAGAAGCCGCGCTAAGGAGAGCGCTGTGAGCGGCACAATCGTCTTTGCGCGAAGAAGCCGCTTTCTTGGGCTCCGGCAGCCGGCGAGAGCGGCAGCTTCGGGAAGGTGAAGAAGCAAGCTGTACAACACTGGGATTGTGTGCGCACCTTGCCAACTGATAGAAAACAGTACCTTTGCACTCTCCTGACTTTTTCCAATCACAGGAACATTCGATTGGAAGCCGTTTTGGACAACTTTTCTTTCTTCCTGCCAAACACTTGGCAGACATCCGTGCAACTTCTAGAACACGATGGGAGATGTTTTCTGTGCTGGCACAGTTTTTCCTAGCCAGACATAGTGGAAAAGCTTGTTGCCGAGGTGTAGATGAGAAGAGGAGCTAAAGAGGAAGGTAGGATGCTCTCCGGAGGTAAGAGCCGCTGCCGGGCGTCTTTCGGCAGAAGCCGCGCTAAGGAGAGCGCTGTGAGCGGCACAATCGTCTTTGCGCGAAGAAGCCGCTTCTTGGCTCCGGCAGCCGGCGAGAGCGGCAGCTTCGGGAAGGTGAAGAAGCAAGCTGTACAACACTGGGATTGTGTGCGCACCTTGCCAACTGATAGAAAACAGTACCTTTGCACTCTCCTGACTTTTCCAATCACAGGAACATTCGATTGGAAGCTGTTTTGGACAACTTTTCTTTTCTTCCTGCCAAACACTTGGCAGACATCCGTGCAACTTCTAGAACACGATGGGAGATGTTTTCTGTGCTGGCACAGTTTTTTCCTAGCCAGACATAGTGGAAAAGCTTGTTGCCGAGGTGTAGATGAGAAGAGGAGCTAAAGAGGAAGGTAGGATGCTCTCCGGAGGTAAGAGCCGCTGCCGGGCGTCTTTCGGCAGAAGCCGCGCTAAGGAGAGCACTGTGAGCGGCACAATCGTCTTTGCGCGAAGAAGCCGCTTCTTGGGCTCCGGCAGCCGGCGAGAGCGGCAGCTTCGGGAAGGTGAAGAAGCAAGCTGTACAACACTGGGATTGTGTGCGCACCTTGCCAACTGATAGAAAAACAGTACCTTTGCACTCTCCTGACTTTTCCAATCACAGGAACATTCGATTGGAAGCCGTTTTGGACAACTTTTCTTTTCTTCCTGCCAAACACTTGGCAGACATCCGTGCAACTTCTAGAACACGATGGGAGATGTTTTCTGTGCTGGCACAGTTTTTCCTAGCCAGACATAGTGGAAAAGCTTGTTGCCGAGGTGTAGATGAGAAGAGGAGCTAAAGAGGAAGGTAGGATGCTCTCCGGAGGTAAGAGCCGCTGCCGGGCGTCTTTCGGCAGAAGCCGCGCTAAGGAGAGCACTGTGAGCGGCACAATCGTCTTTGCGCGAAGAAGCCGCTTCTTGGGCTCCGGCAGCCGGCGAGAGCGGCAGCTTCGGGAAGGTGAAGAAGCAAGCTGTACAACACTGGGATTGTGTGCGCACCTTGCCAACTGATAGGAAAACAGTACCTTTGCACTCTCCTGACTTTTTCCAATCACAGGAACATTCGATTGGAAGCCTGTTTTGGACAACTTTTCTTTTCTTCCTGCCAAACACTTGGCAGGACATCCGTGCAACTTCTAGAACACGATGGGAGATGTTTTCTGTGCTGGCACAGTTTTTTCCTAGCCAGGACATAGTGGGAAAGCTTGTTGCCGAGGTGTAGATGAGAAGAGGAGCTAAAAGAGGAGGTAGGATGCTCTCGCGAGGTAAGGAGCCGCTGCCGGGCGTCTTTCGGCAGAAGCCGCGCTAAGGAGAGCCCTGTGAGCGGCACAATCGTCTTTGCGCGAAGAAGCCGCTTCTTGGGCTCCGGCAGCCGGCGAGAGCGGCAGCTTCGGGAAGGTGAAGAAGCAAGCTGTACAACACTGGGATTGTGTGCGCACCTTGCCAACTGATAGAAAACAGTACCTTTGCACTCTCCTGACTTTTCCAATCACAGGAACATTCGATTGCACTCTGATATTGTGGTAACAACTTTTCTTTTCTTCCTGCCAAACACTTGGCAGACATCCGTGCAACTTCTAGAACACGATGGCAGATGTTTTCTGTGCTGGCACAGTTTTTCCTAGCCAGACATAGTGGGAAAGGCTTGTTGCCGAGGTGTAGATGAGAAGAGGAGCTAAAGACGAAGGTAGGATGCTCTCCGGAGGTAAGAGCCGCTGCCGGGCGTCCTTTCGGCAGAAGCCGCGCTAAGGAGAGCACTGTGAGCGGCACAATCGTCTTTGCGCGAAGAAGCCGCTTCTTGGGCTCCGGCAGGCCGGCGAGAGCGGCAGCTTCGGGAAGGTGAAGAAGCAAGCTGTACAACACTGGGGATTGTGTGCGCACCTTGCCAACTGATAGAAAACAGTACCTTTGCACTCTCCTGACTTTTTTCAATCACAGGAACATTCGATTGGAAGCCGTTTGGACAACTTTTCTTTTCTTCCTGCCAAACACTTGGCAGACATCCGTGCAACTTCTAGAACACGATGGCAGATGTTTTCTGTGCAGGCACAGTTTTTTCCTAGCCAGACATAGTGGAAAAGCTTGTTGCCGAGGTGTAGATGAGAAGAGGAGCTAAAGAGGACGGTAGGATGCTCTCCGGAGGTAAGAGCCGCTGCCGGGCGTCTTTCGGCAGAAGCCGCGCTAAGGAGGAGCCTGTGAGCGGCACAATCGTCTTTGCGCGAAAGAAGCCGCTTCTTGGGCTCCGGCAGCCGGCGAGAGCGGCAGCTTCGGGAAGGTGAAGAAGCAAGCTGTACAACACTGGGATTGTGTGCGCACCTTGCCAACTGATAGAAAACAGTACCTTTGCACTCTCCTGACTTTTCCAATCACAGGAAACATTCGATTAAGCTGTTTTGGACAACTTTTCTTTTCTTCCTGCCAAACACTTGGCAGACATCCGTGCAACTTCTAGAACACGATGGGAGATGTTTTCTGTGCTGGCACAGTTTTTCCTAGCCAGACATAGTGGAAAAGCTTTTTGCCGAGGTGTAGATGAGAAGAGGAGCTAAAGAGGAAGGTAGGATGCTCTCCGGAGGTAAGAGCCGCTGCCGGGCGTCTTTCGGCAGAAGCCGCGCTAAGGAGAGCACTGTGAGCGGCACAATCGTCTTTGCGCGAAGAAGCCGCTTCTTGGGCTCCGGCAGCCGGCGAGAGCGGCAGCTTCGGGAAGGTGAAGAAGCAAGCTGTACAACACTGGGATTGTGTGCGCACCTTGCCAACTGATAGAAAACAGTACCTTTGCACTCTCCTGACTTTTCCAATCACAGGAACATTCGATTGGAAGCTGTTTTGGACAACTTTTCTTTTCTTCCTGACAAACACTTGGCAGACATCCGTGCAACTTCTAGAACACGATGGGAGATGTTTTCTGTGCTGGCACAGTTTTTCCTAGCCAGACATAGTGGAAAAGCTTGTTGCCGAGGTGTAGATGAGAAGAGGAGCTAAAGAGGAAGGTAGGATGCTCTCCGGAGGTAAGAGCCGCTGCCGGGCGTCTTTCGGCAGAAGCCGCGCTAAGGAGAGCGCTGTGAGCGGCACAATCGTCTTTGCGCGAAGAAGCCGCTTCTTGGGCTCCGGCAGCCGGCGAGAGCGGCAGCTTCGGGAAGGTGAAGAAGCAAGCTGTACAACACTGGGATTGTGTGCGCACCTTGCCAACTGATAGAAAACAGTACCTTTGCACTCTCCTGACTTTTCCAATCACAGGAACATTCGATTGGAAGCTGTTTTGGACAACTTTTCTTTTCTTCCTGCCAAACACTTGGCAGACATCCGTGCAACTTCTAGAACACGATGGGAGATGTTTTCTGTGCTGGCACAGTTTTTCCTAGCCAGACATAGTGGAAAAGCTTGTTGCCGAGGTGTAGATGAGAAGAGGAGCTAAAGAGGAAGGTAGGATGCTCTCCGGAGGTAAGAGCCGCTGCCGGGCGTCTTTCGGCAGAAGCCGCGCTAAGGAGAGCGCTGTGAGCGGCACAATCGTCTTTGCGCGAAGAAGCCGCTTCTTGGGCTCCGGGAGCCGGCGAGAGCGGCAGCTTCGGGAAGGTGAAGAAGCAAGCTGTACAACACTGGGATTGTGTGCGCACCTTGCCAACTGATAGAAAACAGTACCTTTGCACTCTCCTGACTTTTCCAATCACAGGAACATTCGATTGGAAGCTGTTTTGGACAACTTTTCTTTTCTTCCTGCCAAACACTTGGCAGACATCCGTGCAACTTCTAGAACACGAGGGGAGATGTTTTCTGTGCTGGCACAGTTTTTCCTAGCCAGACATAGTGGAAAAGCTTGTTGCCGAGGTGTAGATGAGAAGAGGAGCTAAAGAGGAAGGTAGGATGCTCTCCGGAGGTAAGAGCCGCTGCCGGGCGTCTTTCGGCAGAAGCCGCGCTAAGGAGAGCGCTGTGAGCGGCACAATCGTCTTTGCGCGAAGAAGCCGCTTCTTGGGCTCCGGGAGCCGGCGAGAGCGGCAGCTTCGGGAAGGTGAAGAAGCAAGCTGTACAACACTGGGATTGTGTGCGCACCTTGCCAACTGATAGAAAACAGTACCTTTGCACTCTCCTGACTTTTCCAATCACAGGAACATTCGATTGGAAGCTGTTTTGGACAACTTTTCTTTTCTTCCTGCCAAACACTTGGCAGACATCCGTGCAACTTTTAGAACACGATGGGAGATGTTTTCTGTGCTGGCACAGTTTTTCCTAGCCAGACATAGTGGAAAAGCTTGTTGCCGAGGTGTAGATGAGAAGAGGAGCTAAAGAGGAAGGTAGGATGCTCTCCGGAGGTAAGAGCCGCTGCCGGGCGTCTTTCGGCAGAAGCCGCGCTAAGGAGAGCACTGTGAGCGGCACAATCGTCTTTGCGCGAAGAAGCCGCTTCTTGGGCTCCGGCAGCCGGCGAGAGCGGCAGCTTCGGGAAGGTGAAGAAGCAAGCTGTACAACACTGGGATTGTGTGCGCACCTTGCCAACTGATAGAAAACAGTACCTTTGCACTCTCCTGACTTTTCCAATCACAGGAACATTCGATTGGAAGCTGTTTTGGACAACTTTTCTTTTCTTCCTGCCAAACACTTGGCAGACATCCGTGCAACTTCTAGAACACGATGGGAGATGTTTTCTGTGCTGGCACAGTTTTTCCTAGCCAGACATAGTGGAAAAGCTTGTTGCCGAGGTGTAGATGAGAAGAGGAGCTAAAGAGGAACGTAGGATGCTCTCCGGAGGTAAGAGCCGCTGCCGGGCGTCTTTCGGCAGAAGCCGCGCTAAGGAGAGCGCTGTGAGCGGCACAATCGTCTTTGCGCGAAGAAGCCGCTTCTTGGGCTCCGGCAGCCGGCGAGAGTGGCAGCTTCGGGAAGGTGAAGAAGCAAGCTGTACAACACTGGGATTGTGTGCGCACCTTGCCAACTGATAGAAAACAGTACCTTTGCACTCTCCTGACTTTTCCAATCACAGGAACATTCGATTGAAGCTGTTTTGGACAACTTTTCTTTTCTTCCTGCCAAACACTTGGCAGACATCCGTGCAACTTCTAGAACACGATGGGAGATGTTTTCTGTGCTGGCACAGTTTTTCCTAGCCAGACATAGTGGAAAAGCTTGTTGCCGAGGTGTAGATGAGAAGAGGAGCTAAAGAGGAAGGTAGGATGCTCTCCGGAGGTAAGAGCCGCTGCCGGGCGTCTTTCGGCAGAAGCCGCGCTAAGGAGAGCACTGTGAGCGGCACAATCGTCTTTGCGCGAAGAAGCCGCTTCTTGGGCTCCGGGAGCCGGCGAGAGCGGCAGCTTCGGGAAGGTGAAGAAGCAAGCTGTACAACACTGGGATTGTGTGCGCACCTTGCCAACTGATAGAAAACAGTACCTTTGCACTCTCCTGACTTTTCCAATCACAGGAACATTCGATTGGAAGCTGTTTTGGACAACTTTTCTTTTCTTCCTGCCAAACACTTGGCAGACATCCGTGCAACTTCTAGAACACGATGGGAGATGTTTTCTGTGCTGGCACAGTTTTTCCTAGCCAGACATAGTGGAAAAGCTTGTTGCCGAGGTGTAGATGAGAAGAGGAGCTAAAGAGGAAGGTAGGATGCTCTCCGGAGGTAAGAGCCGCTGCCGGGCGTCTTTCGGCAGAAGCCGCGCTAAGAGAGCACTGTGAGCGGCACAATCGTCTTTGCGCGAAGAAGCCGCTTCTTGGGCTCCGGCAGCCGGCGAGAGCGGCAGCTTCGGGAAGGTGAAGAAGCAAGCTGTACAACACTGGGATTGTGTGCGCACCTTGCCAACTGATAGAAAACAGTACCTTTGCACTCTCCTGACTTTTCCAATCACAGGAACATTCGATTGGAAGCTGTTTTGGACAACTTTTCTTTTCTTCCTGCCAAACACTTGGCAGACATCCGTGCAACTTCTAGAACACGATGGGAGATGTTTTCTGTGCTGGCACAGTTTTTCCTAGCCAGACATAGTGGAAAAGCTTGTTGCCGAGGTGTAGATGAGAAGAGGAGCTAAAGAGGAAGGTAGGATGCTCTCCGGAGGTAAGAGCCGCTGCCGGGCGTCTTTCGGCAGAAGCCGCGCTAAGGAGAGCGCTGTGAGCGGCACAATCGTCTTTGCGCGAAGAAGCCGCTTCTTGGGCTCCGGCAGCCGGCGAGAGCGGCAGCTTCGGGAAGGTGAAGAAGCAAGCTGTACAACACTGGGATTGTGTGCGCACCTTGCCAACTGATAGAAAACAGTACCTTTGCACTCTCCTGACTTTTCCAATCACAGGAACATTCGATTGGAAGCTGTTTTGGACAACTTTTCTTTTCTCCTGACAAACACTTGGCAGACATCCGTGCAACTTCTAGAACACGATGGGAGATGTTTTCTGTGCTGGCACAGTTTTTCCTAGCCAGACATAGTGGAAAAGCTTGTTGCCGAGGTGTAGATGAGAAGAGGAGCTAAAGAGGAAGGTAGGATGCTCTCCGGAGGTAAGAGCCGCTGCCGGGCGTCTTTCGGCAGAAGCCGCGCTAAGGAGAGCGCTGTGAGCGGCACAATCGTCTTTGCGCGAAGAAGCCGCTTCTTGGGCTCCGGCAGCCGGCGAGAGCGGCAGCTTCGGGAAGGTGAAGAAGCAAGCTGTACAACACTGGGATTGTGTGCGCACCTTGCCAACTGATAGAAAACAGTACCTTTGCACTCTCCTGACTTTTCCAATCACAGGAACATTCGATTGGAAGCTGTTTTGGACAACTTTTCTTTTCTTCCTGCCAAACACTTGGCAGACATCCGTGCAACTTCTAGAACACGATGGGAGATGTTTTCTGTGCTGGCACAGTTTTTCCTAGCCAGACATAGTGGAAAAGCTTTTTGCCGAGGTGTAGATGAGAAGAGGAGCTAAAGAGGAAGGTAGGATGCTCTCCGGAGGTAAGAGCCGCTGCCGGGCGTCTTTCGGCAGAAGCCGCGCTAAGGAGAGCGCTGTGAGCGGCACAATCGTCTTTGCGCGAAGAAGCCGCTTCTTGGGCTCCGGCAGCCGGCGAGAGCGGCAGCTTCGGGAAGGTGAAGAAGCAAGCTGTACAACACTGGATTGTGTGCGCACCTTGCCAACTGATAGAAAACAGTACCTTTGCACTCTCCTGACTTTTCCAATCACAGGAACATTCGATTGGAAGCTGTTTTGGACAACTTTTCTTTTCTTCCTGCCAAACACTTGGCAGACATCCGTGCAACTTCTAGAACACGAGGGGAGATGTTTTCTGTGCTGGCACAGTTTTTCCTAGCCAGACATAGTGGAAAAGCTTGTTGCCGAGGTGTAGATGAGAAGAGGAGCTAAGAGGAAGGTAGGATGCTCTCCGGAGGTAAGAGCCGCTGCCGGGCGTCTTTCGCAGAAGCCGCGCTAAGGAGAGCGCTGTGAGCGGCACAATCGTCTTTGCGCGAAGAAGCCGCTTCTTGGGCTCCGGCAGCCGGCGAGAGCGGCAGCTTCGGGAAGGTGAAGAAGCAAGCTGTACAACACTGGGATTGTGTGCGCACCTTGCCAACTGATAGAAAACAGTACCTTTGCACTCTCCTGACTTTTCCAATCACAGGAACATTCGATTGGAAGCTGTTTTGGACAACTTTTCTTTTCTTCCTGCCAAACACTTGGCAGACATCCGTGCAACTTTTAGAACACGATGGGAGATGTTTTCTGTGCTGGCACAGTTTTTCCTAGCCAGACATAGTGGAAAAGCTTGTTGCCGAGGTGTAGATGAGAAGAGGAGCTAAAGAGGAAGGTAGGATGCTCTCCGGAGGTAAGAGCCGCTGCCGGGCGTCTTTCGGCAGAAGCCGCGCTAAGGAGAGCACTGTGAGCGGCACAATCGTCTTTGCGCGAAGAAGCCGCTTCTTGGGCTCCGGCAGCCGGCGAGAGCGGCAGCTTCGGGAAGGTGAAGAAGCAAGCTGTACAACACTGGGATTGTGTGCGCACCTTGCCAACTGATAGAAAACAGTACCTTTGCACTCTCCTGACTTTTCCAATCACAGGAACATTCGATTGGAAGCTGTTTTGGACAACTTTTCTTTTCTTCCTGACAAACACTTGGCAGACATCCGTGCAACTTCTAGAACACGATGGGAGATGTTTTCTGTGCTGGCACAGTTTTTCCTAGCCAGACATAGTGGAAAAGCTTGTTGCCGAGGTGTAGATGAGAAGAGGAGCTAAAGAGGAACGTAGGATGCTCTCCGGAGGTAAGAGCCGCTGCCGGGCGTCTTTCGGCAGAAGCCGCGCTAAGGAGAGCGCTGTGAGCGGCACAATCGTCTTTGCGCGAAGAAGCCGCTTCTTGGGCTCCGGCAGCCGGCGAGAGCGGCAGCTTCGGGAAGGTGAAGAAGCAAGCTGTACAACACTGGGATTGTGTGCGCACCTTGCCAACTGATAGAAAACAGTACCTTTGCACTCTCCTGACTTTTCCAATCACAGGAACATTCGATTGGAAGCTGTTTTGGACAACTTTTCTTTTCTTCCTGCCAAACACTTGGCAGACATCCGTGCAACTTCTAGAACACGATGGGAGATGTTTTCTGTGCTGGCACAGTTTTTCCTAGCCAGACATAGTGGAAAAGCTTGTTGCCGAGGTGTAGATGAGAAGAGGAGCTAAAGAGGAAGGTAGGATGCTCTCCGGAGGTAAGAGCCGCTGCCGGGCGTCTTTCGGCAGAAGCCGCGCTAAGGAGAGCGCTGTGAGCGGCACAATCGTCTTTGCGCGAAGAAGCCGCTTCTTGGGCTCCGGCAGCCGGCGAGAGCGGCAGCTTCGGGAAGGTGAAGAAGCAAGCTGTACAACACTGGGATTGTGTGCGCACCTTGCCAACTGATAGAAAACAGTACCTTTGCACTCTCCTGACTTTTCCAATCACAGGAACATTCGATTGGAAGCTGTTTTGGACAACTTTTCTTTTCTTCCTGCCAAACACTTGGCAGACATCCGTGCAACTTCTAGAACACGATGGGAGATGTTTTCTGTGCTGGCACAGTTTTTCCTAGCCAGACATAGTGGAAAAGCTTGTTGCCGAGGTGTAGATGAGAAGAGGAGCTAAAGAGGAAGGTAGGATGCTCTCCGGAGGTAAGAGCCGCTGCCGGGCGTCTTTCGGCAGAAGCCGCGCTAAGAAGAGCACTGTGAGCGGCACAATCGTCTTTGCGCGAAGAAGCCGCTTCTTGGGCTCCGGCAGCCGGCGAGAGCGGCAGCTTCGGGAAGGTGAAGAAGCAAGCTGTACAACACTGGGATTGTGTGCGCACCTTGCCAACTGATAGAAACAGTACCTTTGCACTCTCCTGACTTTTCCAATCACAGGAACATTCGATTGGAAGCTGTTTTGGACAACTTTTCTTTTCTTCCTGCCAAACACTTGGCAGACATCCGTGCAACTTCTAGAACACGATGGGAGATGTTTTCTGTGCTGGCACAGTTTTTCCTAGCCAGACATAGTGGAAAAGCTTGTTGCCGAGGTGTAGATGAGAAGAGGAGCTAAAGAGGAAGGTAGGATGCTCTCCGGAGGTAAGAGCCGCTGCCGGGCGTCTTTCGGCAGAAGCCGCGCTAAGGAGAGCGCTGTGAGCGGCACAATCGTCTTTGCGCGAAGAAGCCGCTTCTTGGGCTCCGGCAGCCGGCGAGAGCGGCAGCTTCGGGAAGGTGAAGAAGCAAGCTGTACAACACTGGGATTGTGTGCGCACCTTGCCAACTGATAGAAAACAGTACCTTTGCACTCTCCTGACTTTTCCAATCACAGGAACATTCGATTGGAAGCTGTTTTGGACAACTTTTCTTTTCTTCCTGACAAACACTTGGCAGACATCCGTGCAACTTCTAGAACACGATGGGAGATGTTTTCTGTGCTGGCACAGTTTTTCCTAGCCAGACATAGTGGAAAAGCTTGTTGCCGAGGTGTAGATGAGAAGAGGAGCTAAAGAGGAAGGTAGGATGCTCTCCGGAGGTAAGAGCCGCTGCCGGGCGTCTTTCGGCAGAAGCCGCGCTAAGGAGAGCGCTGTGAGCGGCACAATCGTCTTTGCGCGAAGAAGCCGCTTCTTGGGCTCCGGCAGCCGGCGAGAGCGGCAGCTTCGGGAAGGTGAAGAAGCAAGCTGTACAACACTGGGATTGTGTGCGCACCTTGCCAACTGATAGAAAACAGTACCTTTGCACTCTCCTGACTTTTCCAATCACAGGAACATTCGATTGGAAGCTGTTTTGGACAACTTTTCTTTTCTTCCTGACAAACACTTGGCAGACATCCGTGCAACTTCTAGAACACGATGGGAGATGTTTTCTGTGCTGGCACAGTTTTTCCTAGCCAGACATAGTGGAAAAGCTTTTTGCCGAGGTGTAGATGAGAAGAGGAGCTAAAGAGGAAGGTAGGATGCTCTCCGGAGGTAAGAGCCGCTGCCGGGCGTCTTTCGGCAGAAGCCGCGCTAAGGAGAGCGCTGTGAGCGGCACAATCGTCTTTGCGCGAAGAAGCCGCTTCTTGGGCTCCGGCAGCCGGCGAGAGCGGCAGCTTCGGGAAGGTGAAGAAGCAAGCTGTACAACACTGGGATTGTGTGCGCACCTTGCCAACTGATAGAAAACAGTACCTTTGCACTCTCCTGACTTTTCCAATCACAGGAACATTCGATTGGAAGCTGTTTTGGACAACTTTTCTTTTCTTCCTGCCAAACACTTGGCAGACATCCGTGCAACTTCTAGAACACGATGGGAGATGTTTTCTGTGCTGGCACAGTTTTTCCTAGCCAGACATAGTGGAAAAGCTTTTTGCCGAGGTGTAGATGAGAAGAGGAGCTAAAGAGGAAGGTAGGATGCTCTCCGGAGGTAAGAGCCGCTGCCGGGCGTCTTTCGGCAGAAGCCGCGCTAAGGAGAGCGCTGTGAGCGGCACAATCGTCTTTGCGCGAAGAAGCCGCTTCTTGGGCTCCGGGAGCCGGCGAGAGCGGCAGCTTCGGGAAGGTGAAGAAGCAAGCTGTACAACACTGGGATTGTGTGCGCACCTTGCCAACTGATAGAAAACAGTACCTTTGCACTCTCCTGACTTTTCCAATCACAGGAACATTCGATTGGAAGCTGTTTTGGACAACTTTTCTTTTCTTCCTGCCAAACACTTGGCAGACATCCGTGCAACTTCTAGAACACGATGGGAGATGTTTTCTGTGCTGGCACAGTTTTTCCTAGCCAGACATAGTGGAAAAGCTTGTTGCCGAGGTGTAGATGAGAAGAGGAGCTAAAGAGGAAGGTAGGATGCTCTCCGGAGGTAAGAGCCGCTGCCGGGCGTCTTTCGGCAGAAGCCGCGCTAAGGAGAGCGCTGTGAGCGGCACAATCGTCTTTGCGCGAAGAAGCCGCTTCTTGGGCTCCGGGAGCCGGCGAGAGCGGCAGCTTCGGGAAGGTGAAGAAGCAAGCTGTACAACACTGGGATTGTGTGCGCACCTTGCCAACTGATAGAAAACAGTACCTTTGCACTCTCCTGACTTTTCCAATCACAGGAACATTCGATTGGAAGCTGTTTTGGACAACTTTTCTTTTCTTCCTGCCAAACACTTGGCAGACATCCGTGCAACTTCTAGAACACGATGGGAGATGTTTTCTGTGCTGGCACAGTTTTTCCTAGCCAGACATAGTGGAAAAGCTTGTTGCCGAGGTGTAGATGAGAAGAGGAGCTAAAGAGGAAGGTAGGATGCTCTCCGGAGGTAAGAGCCGCTGCCGGGCGTCTTTCGGCAGAAGCCGCGCTAAGGAGAGCGCTGTGAGCGGCACAATCGTCTTTGCGCGAAGAAGCCGCTTCTTGGGCTCCGGCAGCCGGCGAGAGCGGCAGCTTCGGGAAGGTGAAGAAGCAAGCTGTACAACACTGGGATTGTGTGCGCACCTTGCCAACTGATAGAAAACAGTACCTTTGCACTCTCCTGACTTTTCCAATCACAGGAACATTCGATTGGAAGCTGTTTTGGACAACTTTTCTTTTCTTCCTGACAAACACTTGGCAGACATCCGTGCAACTTCTAGAACACGATGGGAGATGTTTTCTGTGCTGGCACAGTTTTTCCTAGCCAGACATAGTGGAAAAGCTTTTTGCCGAGGTGTAGATGAGAAGAGGAGCTAAAGAGGAAGGTAGGATGCTCTCCGGAGGTAAGAGCCGCTGCCGGGCGTCTTTCGGCAGAAGCCGCGCTAAGGAGAGCGCTGTGAGCGGCACAATCGTCTTTGCGCGAAGAAGCCGCTTCTTGGGCTCCGGCAGCCGGCGAGAGCGGCAGCTTCGGGAAGGTGAAGAAGCAAGCTGTACAACACTGGGATTGTGTGCGCACCTTGCCAACTGATAGAAAACAGTACCTTTGCACTCTCCTGACTTTTCCAATCACAGGAACATTCGATTGGAAGCTGTTTTGGACAACTTTTCTTTTCTTCCTGCCAAACACTTGGCAGACATCCGTGCAACTTCTAGAACACGAGGGGAGATGTTTTCTGTGCTGGCACAGTTTTTCCTAGCCAGACATAGTGGAAAAGCTTGTTGCCGAGGTGTAGATGAGAAGAGGAGCTAAAGAGGAACGTAGGATGCTCTCCGGAGGTAAGAGCCGCTGCCGGGCGTCTTTCGGCAGAAGCCGCGCTAAGGAGAGCACTGTGAGCGGCACAATCGTCTTTGCGCGAAGAAGCCGCTTCTTGGGCTCCGGGAGCCGGCGAGAGCGGCAGCTTCGGGAAGGTGAAGAAGCAAGCTGTACAACACTGGGATTGTGTGCGCACCTTGCCAACTGATAGAAAACAGTACCTTTGCACTCTCCTGACTTTTCCAATCACAGGAACATTCGATTGGAAGCTGTTTTGGACAACTTTTCTTTTCTTCCTGCCAAACACTTGGCAGACATCCGTGCAACTTCTAGAACACGATGGGAGATGTTTTCTGTGCTGGCACAGTTTTTCCTAGCCAGACATAGTGGAAAAGCTTGTTGCCGAGGTGTAGATGAGAAGAGGAGCTAAAGAGGAAGGTAGGATGCTCTCCGGAGGTAAGAGCCGCTGCCGGGCGTCTTTCGGCAGAAGCCGCACTAAGGAGAGCGCTGTGAGCGGCACAATCGTCTTTGCGCGAAGAAGCCGCTTCTTGGGCTCCGGCAGCCGGCGAGAGCGGCAGCTTCGGGAAGGTGAAGAAGCAAGCTGTACAACACTGGGATTGTGTGCGCACCTTGCCAACTGATAGAAAACAGTACCTTTGCACTCTCCTGACTTTTCCAATCACAGGAACATTCGATTGGAAGCTGTTTTGGACAAC
This sequence comes from Melospiza melodia melodia, assembly GCF_035770615.1. Taxonomy (NCBI): domain Eukaryota; kingdom Metazoa; phylum Chordata; class Aves; order Passeriformes; family Passerellidae; genus Melospiza; species Melospiza melodia. The sequence continues at coordinate 26,705 of NW_026948695.1, read as the reverse complement.
TTTTCTTTTCTTCCTGCCAAACACTTGGCAGACATCCGTGCAACTTCTAGAACACGATGGGAGATGTTTTCTGTGCTGGCACAGTTTTTCCTAGCCAGACATAGTGGAAAAGCTTTTTGCCGAGGTGTAGATGAGAAGAGGAGCTAAAGAGGAAGGTAGGATGCTCTCCGGAGGTAAGAGCCGCTGCCGGGCGTCTTTCGGCAGAAGCCGCGCTAAGGAGAGCGCTGTGAGCGGCACAATCGTCTTTGCGCGAAGAAGCCGCTTCTTGGGCTCCGGCAGCCGGCGAGAGCGGCAGCTTCGGGAAGGTGAAGAAGCAAGCTGTACAACACTGGGATTGTGTGCGCACCTTGCCCACTGATAGAAAACAGTACCTTTGCACTCTCCTGACTTTTCCAATCACAGGAACATTCGATTGGAAGCTGTTTTGGACAACTTTTCTTTTCTTCCTGCCAAACACTTGGCAGACATCCGTGCAACTTCTAGAACACGAGGGGAGATGTTTTCTGTGCTGGCACAGTTTTTCCTAGCCAGACATAGTGGAAAAGCTTGTTGCCGAGGTGTAGATGAGAAGAGGAGCTAAAGAGGAAGGTAGGATGCTCTCCGGAGGTAAGAGCCGCTGCCGGGCGTCTTTCGGCAGAAGCCGCGCTAAGGAGAGCGCTGTGAGCGGCACAATCGTCTTTGCGCGAAGAAGCCGCTTCTTGGGCTCCGGCAGCCGGCGAGAGCGGCAGCTTCGGGAAGGTGAAGAAGCAAGCTGTACAACACTGGGATTGTGTGCGCACCTTGCCAACTGATAGAAAACAGTACCTTTGCACTCTCCTGACTTTTCCAATCACAGGAACATTCGATTGGAAGCTGTTTTGGACAACTTTTCTTTTCTTCCTGCCAAACACTTGGCAGACATCCGTGCAACTTCTAGAACACGATGGGAGATGTTTTCTGTGCTGGCACAGTTTTTCCTAGCCAGACATAGTGGAAAAGCTTTTTGCCGAGGTGTAGATGAGAAGAGGAGCTAAAGAGGAAGGTAGGATGCTCTCCGGAGGTAAGAGCCGCTGCCGGGCGTCTTTCGGCAGAAGCCGCGCTAAGGAGAGCGCTGTGAGCGGCACAATCGTCTTTGCGCGAAGAAGCCGCTTCTTGGGCTCCGGCAGCCGGCGAGAGCGGCAGCTTCGGGAAGGTGAAGAAGCAAGCTGTACAACACTGGGATTGTGTGCGCACCTTGCCAACTGATAGAAAACAGTACCTTTGCACTCTCCTGACTTTTCCAATCACAGGAACATTCGATTGGAAGCTGTTTTGGACAACTTTTCTTTTCTTCCTGCCAAACACTTGGCAGACATCCGTGCAACTTCTAGAACACGATGGGAGATGTTTTCTGTGCTGGCACAGTTTTTCCTAGCCAGACATAGTGGAAAAGCTTGTTGCCGAGGTGTAGATGAGAAGAGGAGCTAAAGAGGAAGGTAGGATGCTCTCCGGAGGTAAGAGCCGCTGCCGGGCGTCTTTCGGCAGAAGCCGCGCTAAGGAGAGCGCTGTGAGCGGCACAATCGTCTTTGCGCGAAGAAGCCGCTTCTTGGGCTCCGGCAGCCGGCGAGAGCGGCAGCTTCGGGAAGGTGAAGAAGCAAGCTGTACAACACTGGGATTGTGTGCGCACCTTGCCAACTGATAGAAAACAGTACCTTTGCACTCTCCTGACTTTTCCAATCACAGGAACATTCGATTGGAAGCTGTTTTGGACAACTTTTCTTTTCTTCCTGCCAAACACTTGGCAGACATCCGTGCAACTTCTAGAACACGATGGGAGATGTTTTCTGTGCTGGCACAGTTTTTCCTAGCCAGACATAGTGGAAAAGCTTGTTGCCGAGGTGTAGATGAGAAGAGGAGCTAAAGAGGAAGGTAGGATGCTCTCCGGAGGTAAGAGCCGCTGCCGGGCGTCTTTCGGCAGAAGCCGCGCTAAGGAGAGCACTGTGAGCGGCACAATCGTCTTTGCGCGAAGAAGCCGCTTCTTGGGCTCCGGGAGCCGGCGAGAGCGGCAGCTTCGGGAAGGTGAAGAAGCAAGCTGTACAACACTGGGATTGTGTGCGCACCTTGCCAACTGATAGAAAACAGTACCTTTGCACTCTCCTGACTTTTCCAATCACAGGAACATTCGATTGGAAGCTGTTTTGGACAACTTTTCTTTTCTTCCTGACAAACACTTGGCAGACATCCGTGCAACTTCTAGAACACGAGGGGAGATGTTTTCTGTGCTGGCACAGTTTTTCCTAGCCAGACATAGTGGAAAAGCTTGTTGCCGAGGTGTAGATGAGAAGAGGAGCTAAAGAGGAAGGTAGGATGCTCTCCGGAGGTAAGAGCCGCTGCCGGGCGTCTTTCGGCAGAAGCCGCGCTAAGGAGAGCGCTGTGAGCGGCACAATCGTCTTTGCGCGAAGAAGCCGCTTCTTGGGCTCCGGGAGCCGGCGAGAGCGGCAGCTTCGGGAAGGTGAAGAAGCAAGCTGTACAACACTGGGATTGTGTGCGCACCTTGCCAACTGATAGAAAACAGTACCTTTGCACTCTCCTGACTTTTCCAATCACAGGAACATTCGATTGGAAGCTGTTTTGGACAACTTTTCTTTTCTTCCTGCCAAACACTTGGCAGACATCCGTGCAACTTCTAGAACACGATGGGAGATGTTTTCTGTGCTGGCACAGTTTTTCCTAGCCAGACATAGTGGAAAAGCTTGTTGCCGAGGTGTAGATGAGAAGAGGAGCTAAAGAGGAAGGTAGGATGCTCTCCGGAGGTAAGAGCCGCTGCCGGGCGTCTTTCGGCAGAAGCCGCGCTAAGGAGAGCGCTGTGAGCGGCACAATCGTCTTTGCGCGAAGAAGCCGCTTCTTGGGCTCCGGCAGCCGGCGAGAGCGGCAGCTTCGGGAAGGTGAAGAAGCAAGCTGTACAACACTGGGATTGTGTGCGCACCTTGCCAACTGATAGAAAACAGTACCTTTGCACTCTCCTGACTTTTCCAATCACAGGAACATTCGATTGGAAGCTGTTTTGGACAACTTTTCTTTTCTTCCTGCCAAACATTTGGCAGACATCCGTGCAACTTCTAGAACACGAGGGGAGATGTTTTCTGTGCTGGCACAGTTTTTCCTAGCCAGACATAGTGGAAAAGCTTGTTGCCGAGGTGTAGATGAGAAGAGGAGCTAAAGAGGAAGGTAGGATGCTCTCCGGAGGTAAGAGCCGCTGCCGGGCGTCTTTCGGCAGAAGCCGCGCTAAGGAGAGCGCTGTGAGCGGCACAATCGTCTTTGCGCGAAGAAGCCGCTTCTTGGGCTCCGGCAGCCGGCGAGAGCGGCAGCTTCGGGAAGGTGAAGAAGCAAGCTGTACAACACTGGGATTGTGTGCGCACCTTGCCAACTGATAGAAAACAGTACCTTTGCACTCTCCTGACTTTTCCAATCACAGGAACATTCGATTGGAAGCTGTTTTGGACAACTTTTCTTTTCTTCCTGCCAAACACTTGGCAGACATCCGTGCAACTTCTAGAACACGAGGGGAGATGTTTTCTGTGCTGGCACAGTTTTTCCTAGCCAGACATAGTGGAAAAGCTTGTTGCCGAGGTGTAGATGAGAAGAGGAGCTAAAGAGGAAGGTAGGATGCTCTCCGGAGGTAAGAGCCGCTGCCGGGCGTCTTTCGGCAGAAGCCGCGCTAAGGAGAGCACTGCGAGCGGCACAATCGTCTTTGCGCGAAGAAGCCGCTTCTTGGGCTCCGGGAGCCGGCGAGAGCGGCAGCTTCGGGAAGGTGAAGAAGCAAGCTGTACAACACTGGGATTGTGTGCGCACCTTGCCAACTGATAGAAAACAGTACCTTTGCACTCTCCTGACTTTTCCAATCACAGGAACATTCGATTGGAAGCTGTTTTGGACAACTTTTCTTTTCTTCCTGCCAAACACTTGGCAGACATCCGTGCAACTTCTAGAACACGAGGGGAGATGTTTTCTGTGCTGGCACAGTTTTTCCTAGCCAGACATAGTGGAAAAGCTTGTTGCCGAGGTGTAGATGAGAAGAGGAGCTAAAGAGGAAGGTAGGATGCTCTCCGGAGGTAAGAGCCGCTGCCGGGCGTCTTTCGGCAGAAGCCGCGCTAAGGAGAGCGCTGTGAGCGGCACAATCGTCTTTGCGCGAAGAAGCCGCTTCTTGGGCTCCGGGAGCCGGCGAGAGCGGCAGCTTCGGGAAGGTGAAGAAGCAAGCTGTACAACACTGGGATTGTGTGCGCACCTTGCCAACTGATAGAAAACAGTACCTTTGCACTCTCCTGACTTTTCCAATCACAGGAACATTCGATTGGAAGCTGTTTTGGACAACTTTTCTTTTCTTCCTGACAAACACTTGGCAGACATCCGTGCAACTTCTAGAACACGATGGGAGATGTTTTCTGTGCTGGCACAGTTTTTCCTAGCCAGACATAGTGGAAAAGCTTGTTGCCGAGGTGTAGATGAGAAGAGGAGCTAAAGAGGAAGGTAGGATGCTCTCCGGAGGTAAGAGCCGCTGCCGGGCGTCTTTCGGCAGAAGCCGCGCTAAGGAGAGCGCTGTGAGCGGCACAATCGTCTTTGCGCGAAGAAGCCGCTTCTTGGGCTCCGGGAGCCGGCGAGAGCGGCAGCTTCGGGAAGGTGAAGAAGCAAGCTGTACAACACTGGGATTGTGTGCGCACCTTGCCAACTGATAGAAAACAGTACCTTTGCACTCTCCTGACTTTTCCAATCACAGGAACATTCGATTGGAAGCTGTTTTGGACAACTTTTCTTTTCTTCCTGCCAAACACTTGGCAGACATCCGTGCAACTTCTAGAACACGATGGGAGATGTTTTCTGTGCTGGCACAGTTTTTCCTAGCCAGACATAGTGGAAAAGCTTGTTGCCGAGGTGTAGATGAGAAGAGGAGCTAAAGAGGAAGGTAGGATGCTCTCCGGAGGTAAGAGCCGCTGCCGGGCGTCTTTCGGCAGAAGCCGCGCTAAGGAGAGCGCTGTGAGCGGCACAATCGTCTTTGCGCGAAGAAGCCGCTTCTTGGGCTCCGGCAGCCGGCGAGAGCGGCAGCTTCGGGAAGGTGAAGAAGCAAGCTGTACAACACTGGGATTGTGTGCGCACCTTGCCAACTGATAGAAAACAGTACCTTTGCACTCTCCTGACTTTTCCAATCACAGGAACATTCGATTGGAAGCTGTTTTGGACAACTTTTCTTTTCTTCCTGACAAACACTTGGCAGACATCCGTGCAACTTCTAGAACACGATGGGAGATGTTTTCTGTGCTGGCACAGTTTTTCCTAGCCAGACATAGTGGAAAAGCTTGTTGCCGAGGTGTAGATGAGAAGAGGAGCTAAAGAGGAAGGTAGGATGCTCTCCGGAGGTAAGAGCCGCTGCCGGGCGTCTTTCGGCAGAAGCCGCGCTAAGGAGAGCGCTGTGAGCGGCACAATCGTCTTTGCGCGAAGAAGCCGCTTCTTGGGCTCCGGGAGCCGGCGAGAGCGGCAGCTTCGGGAAGGTGAAGAAGCAAGCTGTACAACACTGGGATTGTGTGCGCACCTTGCCAACTGATAGAAAACAGTACCTTTGCACTCTCCTGACTTTTCCAATCACAGGAACATTCGATTGGAAGCTGTTTTGGACAACTTTTCTTTTCTTCCTGCCAAACACTTGGCAGACATCCGTGCAACTTCTAGAACACGAGGGGAGATGTTTTCTGTGCTGGCACAGTTTTTCCTAGCCAGACATAGTGGAAAAGCTTGTTGCCGAGGTGTAGATGAGAAGAGGAGCTAAAGAGGAAGGTAGGATGCTCTCCGGAGGTAAGAGCCGCTGCCGGGCGTCTTTCGGCAGAAGCCGCGCTAAGGAGAGCGCTGTGAGCGGCACAATCGTCTTTGCGCGAAGAAGCCGCTTCTTGGGCTCCGGCAGCCGGCGAGAGCGGCAGCTTCGGGAAGGTGAAGAAGCAAGCTGTACAACACTGGGATTGTGTGCGCACCTTGCCAACTGATAGAAAACAGTACCTTTGCACTCTCCTGACTTTTCCAATCACAGGAACATTCGATTGGAAGCTGTTTTGGACAACTTTTCTTTTCTTCCTGCCAAACACTTGGCAGACATCCGTGCAACTTCTAGAACACGATGGGAGATGTTTTCTGTGCTGGCACAGTTTTTCCTAGCCAGACATAGTGGAAAAGCTTTTTGCCGAGGTGTAGATGAGAAGAGGAGCTAAAGAGGAAGGTAGGATGCTCTCCGGAGGTAAGAGCCGCTGCCGGGCGTCTTTCGGCAGAAGCCGCGCTAAGGAGAGCGCTGTGAGCGGCACAATCGTCTTTGCGCGAAGAAGCCGCTTCTTGGGCTCCGGCAGCCGGCGAGAGCGGCAGCTTCGGGAAGGTGAAGAAGCAAGCTGTACAACACTGGGATTGTGTGCGCACCTTGCCCACTGATAGAAAACAGTACCTTTGCACTCTCCTGACTTTTCCAATCACAGGAACATTCGATTGGAAGCTGTTTTGGACAACTTTTCTTTTCTTCCTGCCAAACACTTGGCAGACATCCGTGCAACTTCTAGAACACGATGGGAGATGTTTTCTGTGCTGGCACAGTTTTTCCTAGCCAGACATAGTGGAAAAGCTTGTTGCCGAGGTGTAGATGAGAAGAGGAGCTAAAGAGGAAGGTAGGATGCTCTCCGGAGGTAAGAGCCGCTGCCGGGCGTCTTTCGGCAGAAGCCGCGCTAAGGAGAGCGCTGTGAGCGGCACAATCGTCTTTGCGCGAAGAAGCCGCTTCTTGGGCTCCGGCAGCCGGCGAGAGCGGCAGCTTCGGGAAGGTGAAGAAGCAAGCTGTACAACACTGGGATTGTGTGCGCACCTTGCCAACTGATAGAAAACAGTACCTTTGCACTCTCCTGACTTTTCCAATCACAGGAACATTCGATTGGAAGCTGTTTTGGACAACTTTTCTTTTCTTCCTGCCAAACACTTGGCAGACATCCGTGCAACTTCTAGAACACGATGGGAGATGTTTTCTGTGCTGGCACAGTTTTTCCTAGCCAGACATAGTGGAAAAGCTTTTTGCCGAGGTGTAGATGAGAAGAGGAGCTAAAGAGGAAGGTAGGATGCTCTCCGGAGGTAAGAGCCGCTGCCGGGCGTCTTTCGGCAGAAGCCGCGCTAAGGAGAGCGCTGTGAGCGGCACAATCGTCTTTGCGCGAAGAAGCCGCTTCTTGGGCTCCGGCAGCCGGCGAGAGCGGCAGCTTCGGGAAGGTGAAGAAGCAAGCTGTACAACACTGGGATTGTGTGCGCACCTTGCCAACTGATAGAAAACAGTACCTTTGCACTCTCCTGACTTTTCCAATCACAGGAACATTCGATTGGAAGCTGTTTTGGACAACTTTTCTTTTCTTCCTGCCAAACACTTGGCAGACATCCGTGCAACTTCTAGAACACGATGGGAGATGTTTTCTGTGCTGGCACAGTTTTTCCTAGCCAGACATAGTGGAAAAGCTTGTTGCCGAGGTGTAGATGAGAAGAGGAGCTAAAGAGGAAGGTAGGATGCTCTCCGGAGGTAAGAGCCGCTGCCGGGCGTCTTTCGGCAGAAGCCGCGCTAAGGAGAGCGCTGTGAGCGGCACAATCGTCTTTGCGCGAAGAAGCCGCTTCTTGGGCTCCGGGAGCCGGCGAGAGCGGCAGCTTCGGGAAGGTGAAGAAGCAAGCTGTACAACACTGGGATTGTGTGCGCACCTTGCCAACTGATAGAAAACAGTACCTTTGCACTCTCCTGACTTTTCCAATCACAGGAACATTCGATTGGAAGCTGTTTTGGACAACTTTTCTTTTCTTCCTGCCAAACACTTGGCAGACATCCGTGCAACTTCTAGAACACGAGGGGAGATGTTTTCTGTGCTGGCACAGTTTTTCCTAGCCAGACATAGTGGAAAAGCTTGTTGCCGAGGTGTAGATGAGAAGAGGAGCTAAAGAGGAAGGTAGGATGCTCTCCGGAGGTAAGAGCCGCTGCCGGGCGTCTTTCGGCAGAAGCCGCGCTAAGGAGAGCGCTGTGAGCGGCACAATCGTCTTTGCGCGAAGAAGCCGCTTCTTGGGCTCCGGCAGCCGGCGAGAGCGGCAGCTTCGGGAAGGTGAAGAAGCAAGCTGTACAACACTGGGATTGTGTGCGCACCTTGCCAACTGATAGAAAACAGTACCTTTGCACTCTCCTGACTTTTCCAATCACAGGAACATTCGATTGGAAGCTGTTTTGGACAACTTTTCTTTTCTTCCTGCCAAACACTTGGCAGACATCCGTGCAACTTCTAGAACACGATGGGAGATGTTTTCTGTGCTGGCACAGTTTTTCCTAGCCAGACATAGTGGAAAAGCTTGTTGCCGAGGTGTAGATGAGAAGAGGAGCTAAAGAGGAAGGTAGGATGCTCTCCGGAGGTAAGAGCCGCTGCCGGGCGTCTTTCGGCAGAAGCCGCGCTAAGGAGAGCGCTGTGAGCGGCACAATCGTCTTTGCGCGAAGAAGCCGCTTCTTGGGCTCCGGGAGCCGGCGAGAGCGGCAGCTTCGGGAAGGTGAAGAAGCAAGCTGTACAACACTGGGATTGTGTGCGCACCTTGCCAACTGATAGAAAACAGTACCTTTGCACTCTCCTGACTTTTCCAATCACAGGAACATTCGATTGGAAGCTGTTTTGGACAACTTTTCTTTTCTTCCTGCCAAACACTTGGCAGACATCCGTGCAACTTCTAGAACACGATGGGAGATGTTTTCTGTGCTGGCACAGTTTTTCCTAGCCAGACATAGTGGAAAAGCTTGTTGCCGAGGTGTAGATGAGAAGAGGAGCTAAAGAGGAAGGTAGGATGCTCTCCGGAGGTAAGAGCCGCTGCCGGGCGTCTTTCGGCAGAAGCCGCGCTAAGGAGAGCGCTGTGAGCGGCACAATCGTCTTTGCGCGAAGAAGCCGCTTCTTGGGCTCCGGGAGCCGGCGAGAGCGGCAGCTTCGGGAAGGTGAAGAAGCAAGCTGTACAACACTGGGATTGTGTGCGCACCTTGCCAACTGATAGAAAACAGTACCTTTGCACTCTCCTGACTTTTCCAATCACAGGAACATTCGATTGGAAGCTGTTTTGGACAACTTTTCTTTTCTTCCTGCCAAACACTTGGCAGACATCCGTGCAACTTCTAGAACACGATGGGAGATGTTTTCTGTGCTGGCACAGTTTTTCCTAGCCAGACATAGTGGAAAAGCTTGTTGCCGAGGTGTAGATGAGAAGAGGAGCTAAAGAGGAAGGTAGGATGCTCTCCGGAGGTAAGAGCCGCTGCCGGGCGTCTTTCGGCAGAAGCCGCGCTAAGGAGAGCGCTGTGAGCGGCACAATCGTCTTTGCGCGAAGAAGCCGCTTCTTGGGCTCCGGGAGCCGGCGAGAGCGGCAGCTTCGGGAAGGTGAAGAAGCAAGCTGTACAACACTGGGATTGTGTGCGCACCTTGCCAACTGATAGAAAACAGTACCTTTGCACTCTCCTGACTTTTCCAATCACAGGAACATTCGATTGGAAGCTGTTTTGGACAACTTTTCTTTTCTTCCTGACAAACACTTGGCAGACATCCGTGCAACTTCTAGAACACGATGGGAGATGTTTTCTGTGCTGGCACAGTTTTTCCTAGCCAGACATAGTGGAAAAGCTTGTTGCCGAGGTGTAGATGAGAAGAGGAGCTAAAGAGGAAGGTAGGATGCTCTCCGGAGGTAAGAGCCGCTGCCGGGCGTCTTTCGGCAGAAGCCGCGCTAAGGAGAGCGCTGTGAGCGGCACAATCGTCTTTGCGCGAAGAAGCCGCTTCTTGGGCTCCGGGAGCCGGCGAGAGCGGCAGCTTCGGGAAGGTGAAGAAGCAAGCTGTACAACACTGGGATTGTGTGCGCACCTTGCCAACTGATAGAAAACAGTACCTTTGCACTCTCCTGACTTTTCCAATCACAGGAACATTCGATTGGAAGCTGTTTTGGACAACTTTTCTTTTCTTCCTGCCAAACACTTGGCAGACATCCGTGCAACTTCTAGAACACGATGGGAGATGTTTTCTGTGCTGGCACAGTTTTTCCTAGCCAGACATAGTGGAAAAGCTTGTTGCCGAGGTGTAGATGAGAAGAGGAGCTAAAGAGGAAGGTAGGATGCTCTCCGGAGGTAAGAGCCGCTGCCGGGCGTCTTTCGGCAGAAGCCGCGCTAAGGAGAGCGCTGTGAGCGGCACAATCGTCTTTGCGCGAAGAAGCCGCTTCTTGGGCTCCGGGAGCCGGCGAGAGCGGCAGCTTCGGGAAGGTGAAGAAGCAAGCTGTACAACACTGGGATTGTGTGCGCACCTTGCCAACTGATAGAAAACAGTACCTTTGCACTCTCCTGACTTTTCCAATCACAGGAACATTCGATTGGAAGCTGTTTTGGACAACTTTTCTTTTCTTCCTGACAAACACTTGGCAGACATCCGTGCAACTTCTAGAACACGATGGGAGATGTTTTCTGTGCTGGCACAGTTTTTCCTAGCCAGACATAGTGGAAAAGCTTGTTGCCGAGGTGTAGATGAGAAGAGGAGCTAAAGAGGAAGGTAGGATGCTCTCCGGAGGTAAGAGCCGCTGCCGGGCGTCTTTCGGCAGAAGCCGCGCTAAGGAGAGCGCTGTGAGCGGCACAATCGTCTTTGCGCGAAGAAGCCGCTTCTTGGGCTCCGGGAGCCGGCGAGAGCGGCAGCTTCGGGAAGGTGAAGAAGCAAGCTGTACAACACTGGGATTGTGTGCGCACCTTGCCAACTGATAGAAAACAGTACCTTTGCACTCTCCTGACTTTTCCAATCACAGGAACATTCGATTGGAAGCTGTTTTGGACAACTTTTCTTTTCTTCCTGCCAAACACTTGGCAGACATCCGTGCAACTTCTAGAACACGATGGGAGATGTTTTCTGTGCTGGCACAGTTTTTCCTAGCCAGACATAGTGGAAAAGCTTGTTGCCGAGGTGTAGATGAGAAGAGGAGCTAAAGAGGAAGGTAGGATGCTCTCCGGAGGTAAGAGCCGCTGCCGGGCGTCTTTCGGCAGAAGCCGCGCTAAGGAGAGCGCTGTGAGCGGCACAATCGTCTTTGCGCGAAGAAGCCGCTTCTTGGGCTCCGGGAGCCGGCGAGAGCGGCAGCTTCGGGAAGGTGAAGAAGCAAGCTGTACAACACTGGGATTGTGTGCGCACCTTGCCAACTGATAGAAAACAGTACCTTTGCACTCTCCTGACTTTTCCAATCACAGGAACATTCGATTGGAAGCTGTTTTGGACAACTTTTCTTTTCTTCCTGCCAAACACTTGGCAGACATCCGTGCAACTTCTAGAACACGATGGGAGATGTTTTCTGTGCTGGCACAGTTTTTCCTAGCCAGACATAGTGGAAAAGCTTGTTGCCGAGGTGTAGATGAGAAGAGGAGCTAAAGAGGAAGGTAGGATGCTCTCCGGAGGTAAGAGCCGCTGCCGGGCGTCTTTCGGCAGAAGCCGCGCTAAGGAGAGCGCTGTGAGCGGCACAATCGTCTTTGCGCGAAGAAGCCGCTTCTTGGGCTCCGGCAGCCAGCGAGAGCGGCAGCTTCGGGAAGGTGAAGAAGCAAGCTGTACAACACTGGGATTGTGTGCGCACCTTGCCAACTGATAGAAAACAGTACCTTTGCACTCTCCTGACTTTTCCAATCACAGGAACATTCGATTGGAAGCTGTTTTGGACAACTTTTCTTTTCTTCCTGCCAAACACTTGGCAGACATCCGTGCAACTTCTAGAACACGATGGGAGATGTTTTCTGTGCTGGCACAGTTTTTCCTAGCCAGACATAGTGGAAAAGCTTGTTGCCGAGGTGTAGATGAGAAGAGGAGCTAAAGAGGAAGGTAGGATGCTCTCCGGAGGTAAGAGCCGCTGCCGGGCGTCTTTCGGCAGAAGCCGCGCTAAGGAGAGCGCTGTGAGCGGCACAATCGTCTTTGCGCGAAGAAGCCGCTTCTTGGGCTCCGGCAGCCGGCGAGAGCGGCAGCTTCGGGAAGGTGAAGAAGCAAGCTGTACAACACTGGGATTGTGTGCGCACCTTGCCAACTGATAGAAAACAGTACCTTTGCACTCTCCTGACTTTTCCAATCACAGGAACATTCGATTGGAAGCTGTTTTGGACAACTTTTCTTTTCTTCCTGCCAAACACTTGGCAGACATCCGTGCAACTTCTAGAACACGATGGGAGATGTTTTCTGTGCTGGCACAGTTTTTCCTAGCCAGACATAGTGGAAAAGCTTGTTGCCGAGGTGTAGATGAGAAGAGGAGCTAAAGAGGAAGGTAGGATGCTCTCCGGAGGTAAGAGCCGCTGCCGGGCGTCTTTCGGCAGAAGCCGCGCTAAGGAGAGCGCTGTGAGCGGCACAATCGTCTTTGCGCGAAGAAGCCGCTTCTTGGGCTCCGGCAGCCGGCGAGAGCGGCAGCTTCGGGAAGGTGAAGAAGCAAGCTGTACAACACTGGGATTGTGTGCGCACCTTGCCAACTGATAGAAAACAGTACCTTTGCACTCTCCTGACTTTTCCAATCACAGGAACATTCGATTGGAAGCTGTTTTGGACAACTTTTCTTTTCTTCCTGCCAAACACTTGGCAGACATCCGTGCAACTTCTAGAACACGATGGGAGATGTTTTCTGTGCTGGCACAGTTTTTCCTAGCCAGACATAGTGGAAAAGCTTGTTGCCGAGGTGTAGATGAGAAGAGGAGCTAAAGAGGAAGGTAGGATGCTCTCCGGAGGTAAGAGCCGCTGCCGGGCGTCTTTCGGCAGAAGCCGCGCTAAGGAGAGCGCTGTGAGCGGCACAATCGTCTTTGCGCGAAGAAGCCGCTTCTTGGGCTCCGGGAGCCGGCGAGAGCGGCAGCTTCGGGAAGGTGAAGAAGCAAGCTGTACAACACTGGGATTGTGTGCGCACCTTGCCAACTGATAGAAAACAGTACCTTTGCACTCTCCTGACTTTTCCAATCACAGGAACATTCGATTGGAAGCTGTTTTGGACAACTTTTCTTTTCTTCCTGACAAACACTTGGCAGACATCCGTGCAACTTCTAGAACACGAGGGGAGATGTTTTCTGTGCTGGCACAGTTTTTCCTAGCCAGACATAGTGGAAAAGCTTGTTGCCGAGGTGTAGATGAGAAGAGGAGCTAAAGAGGAAGGTAGATGCTCTCCGGAGGTAAGAGCCGCTGCCGGGCGTCTTTCGGCAGAAGCCGCGCTAAGGAGAGCGCTGTGAGCGGCACAATCGTCTTTGCGCGAAGAAGCCGCTTCTTGGGCTCCGGGAGCCGGCGAGAGCGGCAGCTTCGGGAAGGTGAAGAAGCAAGCTGTACAACACTGGGATTGTGTGCGCACCTTGCCAACTGATAGAAAACAGTACCTTTGCACTCTCCTGACTTTTCCAATCACAGGAACATTCGATTGGAAGCTGTTTTGGACAACTTTTCTTTTCTTCCTGACAAACACTTGGCAGACATCCGTGCAACTTCTAGAACACGATGGGAGATGTTTTCTGTGCTGGCACAGTTTTTACCTAGCCAGACATAGTGGAAAAGCTTGTTGCCGAGGTGTAGATGAGAAGAGGAGCTAAAGAGGAAGGTAGGATGCTCTCCGGAGGTAAGAGCCGCTGCCGGGCGTCTTTCGGCAGAAGCCGCGCTAAGGAGAGCGCTGTGAGCGGCACAATCGTCTTTGCGCGAAGAAGCCGCTTCTTGGGCTCCGGGAGCCGGCGAGAGCGGCAGCTTCGGGAAGGTGAAGAAGCAAGCTGTACAACACTGGGATTGTGTGCGCACCTTGCCAACTGATAGAAAACAGTACCTTTGCACTCTCCTGACTTTTCCAATCACAGGAACATTCGATTGGAAGCTGTTTTGGACAACTTTTCTTTTCTTCCTGACAAACACTTGGCAGACATCCGTGCAACTTCTAGAACACGATGGGAGATGTTTTCTGTGCTGGCACAGTTTTTCCTAGCCAGACATAGTGGAAAAGCTTGTTGCCGAGGTGTAGATGAGAAGAGGAGCTAAAGAGGAAGGTAGGATGCTCTCCGGAGGTAAGAGCCGCTGCCGGGCGTCTTTCGGCAGAAGCCGCGCTAAGGAGAGCGCTGTGAGCGGCACAATCGTCTTTGCGCGAAGAAGCCGCTTCTTGGGCTCCGGGAGCCGGCGAGAGCGGCAGCTTCGGGAAGGTGAAGAAGCAAGCTGTACAACACTGGGATTGTGTGCGCACCTTGCCAACTGATAGAAAACAGTACCTTTGCACTCTCCTGACTTTTCCAATCACAGGAACATTCGATTGGAAGCTGTTTTGGACAACTTTTCTTTTCTTCCTGCCAAACACTTGGCAGACATCCGTGCAACTTCTAGAACACGATGGGAGATGTTTTCTGTGCTGGCACAGTTTTTCCTAGCCAGACATAGTGGAAAAGCTTGTTGCCGAGGTGTAGATGAGAAGAGGAGCTAAAGAGGAAGGTAGGATGCTCTCCGGAGGTAAGAGCCGCTGCCGGGCGTCTTTCGGCAGAAGCCGCGCTAAGGAGAGCGCTGTGAGCGGCACAATCGTCTTTGCGCGAAGAAGCCGCTTCTTGGGCTCCGGGAGCCGGCGAGAGCGGCAGCTTCGGGAAGGTGAAGAAGCAAGCTGTACAACACTGGGATTGTGTGCGCACCTTGCCAACTGATAGAAAACAGTACCTTTGCACTCTCCTGACTTTTCCAATCACAGGAACATTCGATTGGAAGCTGTTTTGGACAACTTTTCTTTTCTTCCTGACAAACACTTGGCAGACATCCGTGCAACTTCTAGAACACGAGGGGAGATGTTTTCTGTGCTGGCACAGTTTTTCCTAGCCAGACATAGTGGAAAAGCTTGTTGCCGAGGTGTAGATGAGAAGAGGAGCTAAAGAGGAAGGTAGGATGCTCTCCGGAGGTAAGAGCCGCTGCCGGGCGTCTTTCGGCAGAAGCCGCGCTAAGGAGAGCGCTGTGAGCGGCACAATCGTCTTTGCGCGAAGAAGCCGCTTCTTGGGCTCCGGGAGCCGGCGAGAGCGGCAGCTTCGGGAAGGTGAAGAAGCAAGCTGTACAACACTGGGATTGTGTGCGCACCTTGCCAACTGATAGAAAACAGTACCTTTGCACTCTCCTGACTTTTCCAATCACAGGAACATTCGATTGGAAGCTGTTTTGGACAACTTTTCTTTTCTTCCTGCCAAACACTTGGCAGACATCCGTGCAACTTCTAGAACACGAGGGGAGATGTTTTCTGTGCTGGCACAGTTTTTCCTAGCCAGACATAGTGGAAAAGCTTGTTGCCGAGGTGTAGATGAGAAGAGGAGCTAAAGAGGAAGGTAGGATGCTCTCCGGAGGTAAGAGCCGCTGCCGGGCGTCTTTCGGCAGAAGCCGCGCTAAGGAGAGCGCTGTGAGCGGCACAATCGTCTTTGCGCGAAGAAGCCGCTTCTTGGGCTCCGGGAGCCGGCGAGAGCGGCAGCTTCGGGAAGGTGAAGAAGCAAGCTGTACAACACTGGGATTGTGTGCGCACCTTGCCAACTGATAGAAAACAGTACCTTTGCACTCTCCTGACTTTTCCAATCACAGGAACATTCGATTGGAAGCTGTTTTGGACAACTTTTCTTTTCTTCCTGACAAACACTTGGCAGACATCCGTGCAACTTCTAGAACACGATGGGAGATGTTTTCTGTGCTGGCACAGTTTTTCCTAGCCAGACATAGTGGAAAAGCTTGTTGCCGAGGTGTAGATGAGAAGAGGAGCTAAAGAGGAAGGTAGGATGCTCTCCGGAGGTAAGAGCCGCTGCCGGGCGTCTTTCGGCAGAAGCCGCGCTAAGGAGAGCGCTGTGAGCGGCACAATCGTCTTTGCGCGAAGAAGCCGCTTCTTGGGCTCCGGGAGCCGGCGAGAGCGGCAGCTTCGGGAAGGTGAAGAAGCAAGCTGTACAACACTGGGATTGTGTGCGCACCTTGCCAACTGATAGAAAACAGTACCTTTGCACTCTCCTGACTTTTCCAATCACAGGAACATTCGATTGGAAGCTGTTTTGGACAACTTTTCTTTTCTTCCTGCCAAACACTTGGCAGACATCCGTGCAACTTCTAGAACACGATGGGAGATGTTTTCTGTGCTGGCACAGTTTTTCCTAGCCAGACATAGTGGAAAAGCTTGTTGCCGAGGTGTAGATGAGAAGAGGAGCTAAAGAGGAAGGTAGGATGCTCTCCGGAGGTAAGAGCCGCTGCCGGGCGTCTTTCGGCAGAAGCCGCGCTAAGGAGAGCGCTGTGAGCGGCACAATCGTCTTTGCGCGAAGAAGCCGCTTCTTGGGCTCCGGGAGCCGGCGAGAGCGGCAGCTTCGGGAAGGTGAAGAAGCAAGCTGTACAACACTGGGATTGTGTGCGCACCTTGCCAACTGATAGAAAACAGTACCTTTGCACTCTCCTGACTTTTCCAATCACAGGAACATTCGATTGGAAGCTGTTTTGGACAACTTTTCTTTTCTTCCTGACAAACACTTGGCAGACATCCGTGCAACTTCTAGAACACGATGGGAGATGTTTTCTGTGCTGGCACAGTTTTTCCTAGCCAGACATAGTGGAAAAGCTTGTTGCCGAGGTGTAGATGAGAAGAGGAGCTAAAGAGGAAGGTAGGATGCTCTCCGGAGGTAAGAGCCGCTGCCGGGCGTCTTTCGGCAGAAGCCGCGCTAAGGAGAGCGCTGTGAGCGGCACAATCGTCTTTGCGCGAAGAAGCCGCTTCTTGGGCTCCGGGAGCCGGCGAGAGCGGCAGCTTCGGGAAGGTGAAGAAGCAAGCTGTACAACACTGGGATTGTGTGCGCACCTTGCCAACTGATAGAAAACAGTACCTTTGCACTCTCCTGACTTTTCCAATCACAGGAACATTCGATTGGAAGCTGTTTTGGACAACTTTTCTTTTCTTCCTGCCAAACACTTGGCAGACATCCGTGCAACTTCTAGAACACGACGGGAGATGTTTTCTGTGCTGGCACAGTTTTTCCTAGCCAGACATAGTGGAAAAGCTTGTTGCCGAGGTGTAGATGAGAAGAGGAGCTAAAGAGGAAGGTAGGATGCTCTCCGGAGGTAAGAGCCGCTGCCGGGCGTCTTTCGGCAGAAGCCGCGCTAAGGAGAGCGCTGTGAGCGGCACAATCGTCTTTGCGCGAAGAAGCCGCTTCTTGGGCTCCGGGAGCCGGCGAGAGCGGCAGCTTCGGGAAGGTGAAGAAGCAAGCTGTACAACACTGGGATTGTGTGCGCACCTTGCCAACTGATAGAAAACAGTACCTTTGCACTCTCCTGACTTTTCCAATCACAGGAACATTCGATTGGAAGCTGTTTTGGACAACTTTTATTTTCTTCCTGACAAACACTTGGCAGACATCCGTGCAACTTCTAGAACACGATGGGAGATGTTTTCTGTGCTGGCACAGTTTTTCCTAGCCAGACATAGTGGAAAAGCTTGTTGCCGAGGTGTAGATGAGAAGAGGAGCTAAAGAGGAAGGTAGGATGCTCTCCGGAGGTAAGAGCCGCTGCCGGGCGTCTTTCGGCAGAAGCCGCGCTAAGGAGAGCGCTGTGAGCGGCACAATCGTCTTTGCGCGAAGAAGCCGCTTCTTGGGCTCCGGCAGCCGGCGAGAGCGGCAGCTTCGGGAAGGTGAAGAAGCAAGCTGTACAACACTGGGATTGTGTGCGCACCTTGCCAACTGATAGAAAACAGTACCTTTGCACTCTCCTGACTTTTCCAATCACAGGAACATTCGATTGGAAGCTGTTTTGGACAACTTTTCTTTTCTTCCTGCCAAACACTTGGCAGACATCCGTGCAACTTCTAGAACACGATGGGAGATGTTTTCTGTGCTGGCACAGTTTTTCCTAGCCAGACATAGTGGAAAAGCTTGTTGCCGAGGTGTAGATGAGAAGAGGAGCTAAAGAGGAAGGTAGGATGCTCTCCGGAGGTAAGAGCCGCTGCCGGGCGTCTTTCGGCAGAAGCCGCGCTAAGGAGAGCGCTGTGAGCGGCACAATCGTCTTTGCGCGAAGAAGCCGCTTCTTGGGCTCCGGCAGCCGGCGAGAGCGGCAGCTTCGGGAAGGTGAAGAAGCAAGCTGTACAACACTGGGATTGTGTGCGCACCTTGCCAACTGATAGAAAACAGTACCTTTGCACTCTCCTGACTTTTCCAATCACAGGAACATTCGATTGGAAGCTGTTTTGGACAACTTTTCTTTTCTTCCTGCCAAACACTTGGCAGACATCCGTGCAACTTCTAGAACACGATGGGAGATGTTTTCTGTGCTGGCACAGTTTTTCCTAGCCAGACATAGTGGAAAAGCTTGTTGCCGAGGTGTAGATGAGAAGAGGAGCTAAAGAGGAAGGTAGGATGCTCTCCGGAGGTAAGAGCCGCTGCCGGGCGTCTTTCGGCAGAAGCCGCGCTAAGGAGAGCGCTGTGAGCGGCACAATCGTCTTTGCGCGAAGAAGCCGCTTCTTGGGCTCCGGGAGCCGGCGAGAGCGGCAGCTTCGGGAAGGTGATGAAGCAAGCTGTACAACACTGGGATTGTGTGCGCACCTTGCCAACTGATAGAAAACAGTACCTTTGCACTCTCCTGACTTTTCCAATCACAGGAACATTCGATTGGAAGCTGTTTTGGACAACTTTTCTTTTCTTCCTGCCAAACACTTGGCAGACATCCGTGCAACTTCTAGAACACGAGGGGAGATGTTTTCTGTGCTGGCACAGTTTTTCCTAGCCAGACATAGTGGAAAAGCTTGTTGCCGAGGTGTAGATGAGAAGAGGAGCTAAAGAGGAAGGTAGGATGCTCTCCGGAGGTAAGAGCCGCTGCCGGGCGTCTTTCGGCAGAAGCCGCGCTAAGGAGAGCGCTGTGAGCGGCACAATCGTCTTTGCGCGAAGAAGCCGCTTCTTGGGCTCCGGCAGCCGGCGAGAGCGGCAGCTTCGGGAAGGTGAAGAAGCAAGCTGTACAACACTGGGATTGTGTGCGCACCTTGCCAACTGATAGAAAACAGTACCTTTGCACTCTCCTGACTTTTCCAATCACAGGAACATTCGATTGGAAGCTGTTTTGGACAACTTTTCTTTTCTTCCTGCCAAACACTTGGCAGACATCCGTGCAACTTCTAGAACACGATGGGAGATGTTTTCTGTGCTGGCACAGTTTTTCCTAGCCAGACATAGTGGAAAAGCTTGTTGCCGAGGTGTAGATGAGAAGAGGAGCTAAAGAGGAAGGTAGGATGCTCTCCGGAGGTAAGAGCCGCTGCCGGGCGTCTTTCGGCAGAAGCCGCGCTAAGGAGAGCACTGTGAGCGGCACAATCGTCTTTGCGCGAAGAAGCCGCTTCTTGGGCTCCGGCAGCCGGCGAGAGCGGCAGCTTCGGGAAGGTGAAGAAGCAAGCTGTACAACACTGGGATTGTGTGCGCACCTTGCCAACTGATAGAAAACAGTACCTTTGCACTCTCCTGACTTTTCCAATCACAGGAACATTCGATTGGAAGCTGTTTTGGACAACTTTTCTTTTCTTCCTGCCAAACACTTGGCAGACATCCGTGCAACTTCTAGAACACGATGGGAGATGTTTTCTGTGCTGGCACAGTTTTTCCTAGCCAGACATAGTGGAAAAGCTTGTTGCCGAGGTGTAGATGAGAAGAGGAGCTAAAGAGGAAGGTAGGATGCTCTCCGGAGGTAAGAGCCGCTGCCGGGCGTCTTTCGGCAGAAGCCGCGCTAAGGAGAGCGCTGTGAGCGGCACAATCGTCTTTGCGCGAAGAAGCCGCTTCTTGGGCTCCGGCAGCCGGCGAGAGCGGCAGCTTCGGGAAGGTGAAGAAGCAAGCTGTACAACACTGGGATTGTGTGCGCACCTTGCCAACTGATAGAAAACAGTACCTTTGCACTCTCCTGACTTTTCCAATCACAGGAACATTCGATTGGAAGCTGTTTTGGACAACTTTTCTTTTCTTCCTGCCAAACACTTGGCAGACATCCGTGCAACTTCTAGAACACGAGGGGAGATGTTTTCTGTGCTGGCACAGTTTTTCCTAGCCAGACATAGTGGAAAAGCTTGTTGCCGAGGTGTAGATGAGAAGAGGAGCTAAAGAGGAAGGTAGGATGCTCTCCGGAGGTAAGAGCCGCTGCCGGGCGTCTTTCGGCAGAAGCCGCGCTAAGGAGAGCGCTGTGAGCGGCACAATCGTCTTTGCGCGAAGAAGCCGCTTCTTGGGCTCCGGGAGCCGGCGAGAGCGGCAGCTTCGGGAAGGTGAAGAAGCAAGCTGTACAACACTGGGATTGTGTGCGCACCTTGCCAACTGATAGAAAACAGTACCTTTGCACTCTCCTGACTTTTCCAATCACAGGAACATTCGATTGGAAGCTGTTTTGGACAACTTTTCTTTTCTTCCTGCCAAACACTTGGCAGACATCCGTGCAACTTCTAGAACACGATGGGAGATGTTTTCTGTGCTGGCACAGTTTTTCCTAGCCAGACATAGTGGAAAAGCTTGTTGCCGAGGTGTAGATGAGAAGAGGAGCTAAAGAGGAAGGTAGGATGCTCTCCGGAGGTAAGAGCCGCTGCCGGGCGTCTTTCGGCAGAAGCCGCGCTAAGGAGAGCGCTGTGAGCGGCACAATCGTCTTTGCGCGAAGAAGCCGCTTCTTGGGCTCCGGCAGCCGGCGAGAGCGGCAGCTTCGGGAAGGTGAAGAAGCAAGCTGTACAACACTGGGATTGTGTGCGCACCTTGCCAACTGATAGAAAACAGTACCTTTGCACTCTCCTGACTTTTCCAATCACAGGAACATTCGATTGGAAGCTGTTTTGGACAACTTTTCTTTTCTTCCTGCCAAACACTTGGCAGACATCCGTGCAACTTCTAGAACACGATGGGAGATGTTTTCTGTGCTGGCACAGTTTTTCCTAGCCAGACATAGTGGAAAAGCTTTTTGCCGAGGTGTAGATGAGAAGAGGAGCTAAAGAGGAAGGTAGGATGCTCTCCGGAGGTAAGAGCCGCTGCCGGGCGTCTTTCGGCAGAAGCCGCGCTAAGGAGAGCGCTGTGAGCGGCACAATCGTCTTTGCGCGAAGAAGCCGCTTCTTGGGCTCCGGCAGCCGGCGAGAGCGGCAGCTTCGGGAAGGTGAAGAAACAAGCTGTACAACACTGGGATTGTGTGCGCACCTTGCCAACTGATAGAAAACAGTACCTTTGCACTCTCCTGACTTTTCCAATCACAGGAACATTCGATTGGAAGCTGTTTTGGACAACTTTTCTTTTCTTCCTGCCAAACACTTGGCAGACATCCGTGCAACTTCTAGAACACGATGGGAGATGTTTTCTGTGCTGGCACAGTTTTTCCTAGCCAGACATAGTGGAAAAGCTTGTTGCCGAGGTGTAGATGAGAAGAGGAGCTAAAGAGGAAGGTAGGATGCTCTCCGGAGGTAAGAGCCGCTGCCGGGCGTCTTTCGGCAGAAGCCGCGCTAAGGAGAGCGCTGTGAGCGGCACAATCGTCTTTGCGCGAAGAAGCCGCTTCTTGGGCTCCGGGAGCCGGCGAGAGCGGCAGCTTCGGGAAGGTGAAGAAGCAAGCTGTACAACACTGGGATTGTGTGCGCACCTTGCCAACTGATAGAAAACAGTACCTTTGCACTCTCCTGACTTTTCCAATCACAGGAACATTCGATTGGAAGCTGTTTTGGACAACTTTTCTTTTCTTCCTGCCAAACACTTGGCAGACATCCGTGCAACTTCTAGAACACGATGGGAGATGTTTTCTGTGCTGGCACAGTTTTTCCTAGCCAGACATAGTGGAAAAGCTTTTTGCCGAGGTGTAGATGAGAAGAGGAGCTAAAGAGGAAGGTAGGATGCTCTCCGGAGGTAAGAGCCGCTGCCGGGCGTCTTTCGGCAGAAGCCGCGCTAAGGAGAGCGCTGTGAGCGGCACAATCGTCTTTGCGCGAAGAAGCCGCTTCTTGGGCTCCGGGAGCCGGCGTGAGCGGCAGCTTCGGGAAGGTGAAGAAGCAAGCTGTACAACACTGGGATTGTGTGCGCACCTTGCCAACTGATAGAAAACAGTACCTTTGCACTCTCCTGACTTTTCCAATCACAGGAACATTCGATTGGAAGCTGTTTTGGACAACTTTTCTTTTCTTCCTGCCAAACACTTGGCAGACATCCGTGCAACTTCTAGAACACGAGGGGAGATGTTTTCTGTGCTGGCACAGTTTTTCCTAGCCAGACATAGTGGAAAAGCTTGTTGCCGAGGTGTAGATGAGAAGAGGAGCTAAAGAGGAAGGTAGGATGCTCTCCGGAGGTAAGAGCCGCTGCCGGGCGTCTTTCGGCAGAAGCCGCGCTAAGGAGAGCGCTGTGAGCGGCACAATCGTCTTTGCGCGAAGAAGCCGCTTCTTGGGCTCCGGGAGCCGGCGAGAGCGGCAGCTTCGGGAAGGTGAAGAAGCAAGCTGTACAACACTGGGATTGTGTGCGCACCTTGCCAACTGATAGAAAACAGTACCTTTGCACTCTCCTGACTTTTCCAATCACAGGAACATTCGATTGGAAGCTGTTTTGGACAACTTTTCTTTTCTTCCTGACAAACACTTGGCAGACATCCGTGCAACTTCTAGAACACGAGGGGAGATGTTTTCTGTGCTGGCACAGTTTTTCCTAGCCAGACATAGTGGAAAAGCTTGTTGCCGAGGTGTAGATGAGAAGAGGAGCTAAAGAGGAAGGTAGGATGCTCTCCGGAGGTAAGAGCCGCTGCCGGGCGTCTTTCGGCAGAAGCCGCGCTAAGGAGAGCGCTGTGAGCGGCACAATCGTCTTTGCGCGAAGAAGCCGCTTCTTGGGCTCCGGCAGCCGGCGAGAGAGCGGCAGCTTCGGGAAGGTGAAGAAGCAAGCTGTACAACACTGGGATTGTGTGCGCACCTTGCCAACTGATAGAAAACAGTACCTTTGCACTCTCCTGACTTTTCCAATCACAGGAACATTCGATTGGAAGCTGTTTTGGACAACTTTTCTTTTCTTCCTGCCAAACACTTGGCAGACATCCGTGCAACTTCTAGAACACGATGGGAGATGTTTTCTGTGCTGGCACAGTTTTTCCTAGCCAGACATAGTGGAAAAGCTTTTTGCCGAGGTGTAGATGAGAAGAGGAGCTAAAGAGGAAGGTAGGATGCTCTCCGGAGGTAAGAGCCGCTGCCGGGCGTCTTTCGGCAGAAGCCGCGCTAAGGAGAGCGCTGTGAGCGGCACAATCGTCTTTGCGCGAAGAAGCCGCTTCTTGGGCTCCGGGAGCCGGCGAGAGCGGCAGCTTCGGGAAGGTGATGAAGCAAGCTGTACAACACTGGGATTGTGTGCGCACCTTGCCAACTGATAGAAAACAGTACCTTTGCACTCTCCTGACTTTTCCAATCACAGGAACATTCGATTGGAAGCTGTTTTGGACAACTTTTCTTTTCTTCCTGCCAAACACTTGGCAGACATCCGTGCAACTTCTAGAACACGAGGGGAGATGTTTTCTGTGCTGGCACAGTTTTTCCTAGCCAGACATAGTGGAAAAGCTTGTTGCCGAGGTGTAGATGAGAAGAGGAGCTAAAGAGGAAGGTAGGATGCTCTCCGGAGGTAAGAGCCGCTGCCGGGCGTCTTTCGGCAGAAGCCGCGCTAAGGAGAGCGCTGTGAGCGGCACAATCGTCTTTGCGCGAAGAAGCCGCTTCTTGGGCTCCGGCAGCCGGCGAGAGCGGCAGCTTCGGGAAGGTGAAGAAGCAAGCTGTACAACACTGGGATTGTGTGCGCACCTTGCCAACTGATAGAAAACAGTACCTTTGCACTCTCCTGACTTTTCCAATCACAGGAACATTCGATTGGAAGCTGTTTTGGACAACTTTTCTTTTCTTCCTGCCAAACACTTGGCAGACATCCGTGCAACTTCTAGAACACGATGGAGATGTTTTCTGTGCTGGCACAGTTTTTCCTAGCCAGACATAGTGGAAAAGCTTTTTGCCGAGGTGTAGATGAGAAGAGGAGCTAAAGAGGAAGGTAGGATGCTCTCCGGAGGTAAGAGCCGCTGCCGGGCGTCTTTCGGCAGAAGCCGCGCTAAGGAGAGCACTGTGAGCGGCACAATCGTCTTTGCGCGAAGAAGCCGCTTCTTGGGCTCCGGCAGCCGGCGAGAGCGGCAGCTTCGGGAAGGTGAAGAAGCAAGCTGTACAACACTGGGATTGTGTGCGCACCTTGCCAACTGATAGAAAACAGTACCTTTGCACTCTCCTGACTTTTCCAATCACAGGAACATTCGATTGGAAGCTGTTTTGGACAACTTTTCTTTTCTTCCTGCCAAACACTTGGCAGACATCCGTGCAACTTCTAGAACACGATGGGAGATGTTTTCTGTGCTGGCACAGTTTTTCCTAGCCAGACATAGTGGAAAAGCTTGTTGCCGAGGTGTAGATGAGAAGAGGAGCTAAAGAGGAAGGTAGGATGCTCTCCGGAGGTAAGAGCCGCTGCCGGGCGTCTTTCGGCAGAAGCCGCGCTAAGGAGAGCGCTGTGAGCGGCACAATCGTCTTTGCGCGAAGAAGCCGCTTCTTGGGCTCCGGCAGCCGGCGAGAGCGGCAGCTTCGGGAAGGTGAAGAAGCAAGCTGTACAACACTGGGATTGTGTGCGCACCTTGCCAACTGATAGAAAACAGTACCTTTGCACTCTCCTGACTTTTCCAATCACAGGAACATTCGATTGGAAGCTGTTTTGAACAACTTTTCTTTTCTTCCTGACAAACACTTGGCAGACATCCGTGCAACTTCTAGAACACGATGGGAGATGTTTTCTGTGCTGGCACAGTTTTTCCTAGCCAGACATAGTGGAAAAGCTTGTTGCCGAGGTGTAGATGAGAAGAGGAGCTAAAGAGGAAGGTAGGATGCTCTCCGGAGGTAAGAGCCGCTGCCGGGCGTCTTTCGGCAGAAGCCGCGCTAAGGAGAGCGCTGTGAGCGGCACAATCGTCTTTGCGCGAAGAAGCCGCTTCTTGGGCTCCGGGAGCCGGCGAGAGCGGCAGCTTCGGGAAGGTGAAGAAGCAAGCTGTACAACACTGGGATTGTGTGCGCACCTTGCCAACTGATAGAAAACAGTACCTTTGCACTCTCCTGACTTTTCCAATCACAGGAACATTCGATTGGAAGCTGTTTTGGACAACTTTTCTTTTCTTCCTGCCAAACACTTGGCAGACATCCGTGCAACTTCTAGAACACGAGGGGAGATGTTTTCTGTGCTGGCACAGTTTTTCCTAGCCAGACATAGTGGAAAAGCTTGTTGCCGAGGTGTAGATGAGAAGAGGAGCTAAAGAGGAAGGTAGGATGCTCTCCGGAGGTAAGAGCCGCTGCCGGGCGTCTTTCGGCAGAAGCCGCGCTAAGGAGAGCGCTGTGAGCGGCACAATCGTCTTTGCGCGAAGAAGCCGCTTCTTGGGCTCCGGCAGCCGGCGAGAGCGGCAGCTTCGGGAAGGTGAAGAAGCAAGCTGTACAACACTGGGATTGTGTGCGCACCTTGCCAACTGATAGAAAACAGTACCTTTGCACTCTCCTGACTTTTCCAATCACAGGAACATTCGATTGGAAGCTGTTTTGGACAACTTTTCTTTTCTTCCTGACAAACACTTGGCAGACATCCGTGCAACTTCTAGAACACGATGGGAGATGTTTTCTGTGCTGGCACAGTTTTTCCTAGCCAGACATAGTGGAAAAGCTTGTTGCCGAGGTGTAGATGAGAAGAGGAGCTAAAGAGGAAGGTAGGATGCTCTCCGGAGGTAAGAGCCGCTGCCGGGCGTCTTTCGGCAGAAGCCGCGCTAAGGAGAGCGCTGTGAGCGGCACAATCGTCTTTGCGCGAAGAAGCCGCTTCTTGGGCTCCGGCAGCCGGCGAGAGCGGCAGCTTCGGGAAGGTGAAGAAGCAAGCTGTACAACACTGGGATTGTGTGCGCACCTTGCCAACTGATAGAAAACAGTACCTTTGCACTCTCCTGACTTTTCCAATCACAGGAACATTCGATTGGAAGCTGTTTTGGACAACTTTTCTTTTCTTCCTGCCAAACACTTGGCAGACATCCGTGCAACTTCTAGAACACGAGGGGAGATGTTTTCTGTGCTGGCACAGTTTTTCCTAGCCAGACATAGTGGAAAAGCTTTTTGCCGAGGTGTAGATGAGAAGAGGAGCTAAAGAGGAAGGTAGGATGCTCTCCGGAGGTAAGAGCCGCTGCCGGGCGTCTTTCGGCAGAAGCCGCGCTAAGGAGAGCGCTGTGAGCGGCACAATCGTCTTTGCGCGAAGAAGCCGCTTCTTGGGCTCCGGCAGCCGGCGAGAGCGGCAGCTTCGGGAAGGTGAAGAAGCAAGCTGTACAACACTGGGATTGTGTGCGCACCTTGCCAACTGATAGAAAACAGTACCTTTGCACTCTCCTGACTTTTCCAATCACAGGAACATTCGATTGGAAGCTGTTTTGGACAACTTTTCTTTTCTTCCTGCCAAACACTTGGCAGACATCCGTGCAACTTCTAGAACACGATGGGAGATGTTTTCTGTGCTGGCACAGTTTTTCCTAGCCAGACATAGTGGAAAAGCTTGTTGCCGAGGTGTAGATGAGAAGAGGAGCTAAAGAGGAAGGTAGGATGCTCTCCGGAGGTAAGAGCCGCTGCCGGGCGTCTTTCGGCAGAAGCCGCGCTAAGGAGAGCACTGTGAGCGGCACAATCGTCTTTGCGCGAAGAAGCCGCTTCTTGGGCTCCGGGAGCCGGCGAGAGCA